>NC_090247.1:74307945-74322945 GCF_037325665.1 Littorina saxatilis
CCGGGACAAAGTAGAAAGCGATGTACCGCGACCGACTCTCAGTGCCGACATACAACTTCCAAGCTGCTTAACGTCTAAAACAGGCGAAGTATTGAAGCTTTGGCTCACCTAAACCCGACGACTGAATAATAATAATAATAATACGAATATTTATAACGCGCACATATCTCACCAACAGGCGACTCAAGGCGCACATACACTCGTTCACACACACGGAGACTTAAAGTCACTAGCACACACACACACCATCAAACATTAAAATATGTACAGTTATTCAGGGTGGGATGGGGTGGGCAGTGTATAATGCATGGATTATTTGGAAAAAAGGAATGTCTTGAGTGCAGATTTGAATGATTCGAGGGACTGTTGTTGGCGGAGGGGGAGAGGTAGTGTGTTCCATTGGCTAGGTGCTTGGAAAGAAAATGAGCGTTGACCTGCTGTTTTGAGTTTGGTGTGGGGGATGTTGAGCTTGAGGGAGTCGGCAGATGATCTGAGTGTTCGTGAAGGGACATAGAGAGAAAGAGAGTCGGAGAGATAGGCAGGGGCGAGACCATGGAGGCATTTGTAGGTGAGAGTGTTGATTTTGTAGGTGATACGGGCAGGAACGGGCAACCAGTGGAGCTGATGTAGGAGGGGGGTGATATGATCTCTCTTTTTCTTTCGTAGGACAAGACGGGCAGAGCTATTTTGAATGCGTTGGAGACGAGAGATAGAAGAAGAGGGAAGACCCGCCAAGAGAGAGTTACAATAGTCAAGACGTGAGAGAATGGTGGAAGTGACCAGTTTGGCGGTAGCATCTGTGGTGAGGTATTTGCGGATAGTGGCGATGCGGCGGAGTTGGAAGTAGCAGGTGCGAGAGACAGAAGAGATGTGTTGTTTCATGGAAAGGGTGTTGTCTAGAGTGACTCCGAGGTTTTTGACAGCAGAAGACAGAGGGACAGAAGAGTCAGAGAGTTGAAGAGAGTCGGAGGTGGCTTTGGAGAGTTTGGATGTAGTGCCTATTAGGATAGCTTCAGTTTTGTTGCTATTGAGCTGAAGTTTGTTTTCTGTCATCCAATTCTGCACGTCAGTGATAGTGTCAGAGATAGAGGAAAGAAGAGATTCAGACTGGTCAGGGGAAGAGCTGTTGTGAAGTTGAGAGTCGTCGGCAAAAGAGTGGTGGAGAACGTTGTGTCGGTCAAGGATGTGGTCAAGAGGTTGAGTGTAGAGAGTAAATAGTACAGGCCCAAGGACTGAGCCCTGAGGGACTCCGCACTCAAGCCTGATGGGGTCAGAGTTCAGTTTGTCAATCGAAACAGTCTGGTAGCGGTCGGTAAGATAAGAAGAGAACCAAGAAAGAGCTGTGCTATGGATACCAAAGGTGTGCTGAAGGCGTTGAAGGAGGATGTTGTGGTCGACTGTGTCAAAGGCCGCTGATAGATCAAGTAGAGCAACGGCAGAGATTTCAGCTTGGTCAGTGGCAAGGAGGAGATCATTAGTGATTTTGAGAAGGGCAGTTTCGGTGGAGTGGTGAGGACGATAGGCAGATTGAAGCGGAGAGAGAAGATTGTTGCAAAGAAGGTGAGAGTTGAGTTGTTTCAGGACGACTCTTTCAAGGAGTTTGGAAATGAAGGAAAGGTTTGAGACAGGGCGGTAGTTGCTGAGGGTGTTTGGGTCAAGCGATGGTTTCTTCAGTAGAGGTTTGACAATAGCAGTCTTAAAGGAGTTGGGGACAGTGCCTGTTTGCAGAGAAGTGTTGATGATTTTGAGAATAGAAGGGAGGAGTTCAGGAAGACAGTCAGAGTAGAGTTGTGTGGGAAGAGGGTCAAGGTCACAGGTTTTCAAGGTCATTTCTTTGAGGACTTTCTCCAGGTCAGTGAGAGTGAGAGGCTGAAAGTGTGTGAAGGGAGTGCCTGTAAATGCAGGAGGAGTTTCAGAGTTTTGGTGTGGGATTTTGTCTAGTTTGTCACGGATGGTTTGGATCTTGTTATGGAAGTAATCAGAGAAAGCTTGAGACAGTTTGGAGGGGTCGATGTTGTTGGGCAAGGGAGAAGCAGAAGAGCAGCCAAGAAGGTCATTCATTGTGGAGAAGAGTGTTTTGGCAGAGGTTGTTTCACAGATTTTGGTGCTGTAGTGCGATTGTTTGGCGTCTGCGATGAGTGTCTGAACATGTTCCTTTTGCTTGTTGTAAATCTGTCTGTCAACTACCAGCTTTGAGGTTCGCGACTTCCTCTCTGCTCGGCGACGCAACTGTTTTGCATACTTAACTTCAGCTGTGATCCAGGGTGCAGAAGGCCTATCTATGATGAGTTTGGTTTTTGCGGGCGCATGTTCATCGAGAAGTGTGCTGAGAGTGGAGTCGTAATGACGTACAGGGTCTGAGGATACCGGAGGATCAAGCAGTCGGCGGGCTGCTTCTGCGCGAAATGTGTCAGTGTTAACTTCTTTGAGGTTACGGCGGACTACGCGCTTTTTCTGTTTGGATGGTTTGGCCATTTTAAGAGAGAACAAAACTGCAGAGTGATCGGATCTGAGGTAGTCATTCAGCAGGATGTCGTACACCAGGTCAGTGGACTCATGGGTGACAATCCAGTCAATGATGTGTGTTTTGCGTGTGGGAGCGTCTACATGCTGTTTGAGGTCGTGACAGTCAAGAAGGTCCATCGTCTGTCTTGTGTCGGTGTTCTGTGGCTGGTCGAATTGTATGTTGAAGTCGCCGATGAGGACGATGTTTGAGGTGTGAGTGTTGTGATGTTCAAGCATTTCTTCAGCTTCTGTGAGAAACATGGGGAATGTGAACTTGTTCTTTGCATTGGGGGGAGGGCGGTATATACAGATCACACAAGTGCTAGTGCCAGAGCAGGTAATCACCATCTCTACAACTTCAAAGGTAGTGTGTTCATAAGGAACGGATGTTCTGAAAGTAACAAAAGGTTCCAACGACTTCCTGAAAACAACAGCAATCCCACCACCTCTAGAGGATCGGGGGCATGACTTTAAACAATAGCCAGGTGGAGTCAAGAGTTGGCATGTGGCTTCATGGCCAGTATCACTTAGCCAAGTTTCTGTCAGAAACATCACATCTAGGTTTTGTTCCAGAATAAAGTCACAGATTGCTTCTGGTTTGCCTGATTTCACAGCGGACTGCGAGTTCAGATGACACAGGCGAAGGTTCTTTGAGCGGGTCACATTACTAGTACACGAGTCATTCAGTGAGCGTTCCTGACACGCAACAATTTGGGGTAGAGATGCACTATAAGCATTGTACAGTCCAGAGTGGAGAGGGGACGTAGCTGTCGGAGGATGGTCAGTGTCAGAGTCATTGCCGTTAGATGACGGCGACAAAGCGTCAAAAGGCAGCGCCGGAGCGACGTCGGAAGGCAGCGCCAGAGCGACGTCGAAAGGCAGCGCCGGAGCGACGTCAGAAGGCTGCGCCGAAGCGACATCAGACGGCTGCGCCGGAGCGACGTCAGAAGGCAACGCCGGGGCGACGTCAGAAGGCATCGCCGGAGCGACGTCAGAAGGCTGCGCCGAAGCGACATCAGACGGCTGCGCCGGGGCGACGTCAGAAGGCAGCGCCGGAGCGACGTCAGAAGGCTGCGCCGAAGCGACATCAGACGGCTGCGCCGGAGCGACGTCAGAAGGCAGCGCCGGGGCGACGTCAGAGGGCAGCGCCGGAGCGACGTCAGAAGGCAGCGCCGGGGCGACGTCAGAAGGCAGGGCCGGAGCGACGTCAGAAGGCAGAGCCGGAGCGAAATCGGAGGGCAGCATCCGAGACCCAGAACACTGAACAGAACGTCTTTCGTTCCTCCCCCCTCTCATGGAACGTCGTGGAAGATTCCTAGCAATACCAAGTTGCTTCAGTGTAGAGGTGAGGGTAGGGGAAGGAACCTGCACTGAACAACTTGCCATAGACAAAAGATCAGTACGGCTGTACTGCACTGGATAGGGGGTGTGTCCTTTGTTATGGCCTAGTGCACTTGCACCAAACCAGCCATCGCTGTCTACAGAAGATGTTGTGAGTTGTTGATCACGCTGCGGTGTTGTGAACACTCGGTCATCCTGCCTGCCAAGCAACAATGGCAGGCCCACTGTAGATCGTAGAGTCAGGGTATGGAGAAACACAAGAAAGCCAATAACTCTGGCATCCTGTGGAAACATTCCACAAAAAGTATGCCAGAACGGCGGCCACATCTTCACGGACGTCTCAGACAAAGATACAGACTGAACAATGACGGAAAACAGCACAAAAACAGTAAAAACCAGGAGAGGTCAGCAACAACGCCTGTCAGGGCGCGTGAACATCACTCAGGCTCAAGCCGTTCATCACAAGCAATTTCCCAAGGCAAGTAATATGTAAGTGATCCACGTGTGAAAACAGAACAGCGCGATGACAGCCAACAATTCTATCCCCGACTGACAAACACGGTAACACGGTAACACTGCATGCGAACTGACTTGGGTCAACGATCAAACCAGCACGGCCCGACCTGAATTTGTTGCGCTGCCATTATCGTGCGCAATTCTGGTAAAAATATAAACCCGGTATGCCGAATTGAGTATAACGAAAGCCGATGTCAAATATACACAGGGGACCACAGGGGTATTTTAAAATGACTTTCAAAATGTAAAAGCAGATAGCAGACCTTTTTATAAGCAATATGAATGACTGAATGTCCACATACAAGTCGAATGACGCCGTCCATTATGCTGACAAATGGGAACTAGCTTTGCGCATGAATTCATTGACATGAATTTCGACTGCGGAGGCTTTTGGCAAGCTGAAAACAGGCACGGGCAGGTTTTAGTGGAAAAAGTTAGTGTTTTTAATGAAAACGTCGGAGTAATGGGATAATTAGCTTACACACCTCGTCCTGAATATCTTGCATATTTTCCCTCGGGTCGATTTTCAGGTATTACCTCGCCAAAGGCTCGGTAATACCTGAAAATCGACCCTCGGGAAAATATGCAAGATATTCAGGACTCGGAGTGTGTAACCTATATTTATTCCCCCCTCTGCTTCTTTACCTCTGTAAACTTGTAGGGGTAGTTATTTTTCGATAATGACCCAGCAACCAAACAAATAACGACCCAGCAACAGCCTGAATCCTCGATAGTGCAATGGGTTGAGAGGTTGTTCTGTTTCGGTACTACTTTTTGCGACTGAAAAGTTCAGAACGCTCTAATGTACGAAGTATACATCTCTGGAGCAAACAATACAAACATACCGCATTTAAATTAACAACTACAGGCCTGAACACATGAATCTCCATATAAAATCCATGAGTTCGGTTGTTTTCTGAATCTCATCTGCCGTGGCTCAAGCCGTTCATCACAAGCAATTTCCCAAGGCAAGTAACTCATACTTTGTCTAGCGACAAGAGTAGTTCCCCTTCTTTTCACTCAGTTCCTTCGACAACAGACTGCAATCCGACGGTCAGTTTTCAACAATATTTCATTTAATAAACAGATCACACGCAACCAAATGCACACATCTCATCAATTTAAACAACATAAAGGGGTTTCATACACTATTTTCCCCGGAAAACTGAACTTCATACAGTTTTTAACGTTGGAACACGGGTGCAAAAGTTCGTCTGCTAGTCCCATTTGACGAAAAAACATTACCCTAAGCGATACCAAAACATATACAGAACACACAATATCTGCCTTTGCCGCCACAGCAGAATAACAGCATATCTGTGTACTTGATTTTAGCCTAAAATAGGAAAACTGACAAGAAGTGTTAACAGAATGGAATGATTTGCACGGAACTATACAACCGCGCATTAATCGATCGCCTGCGCAGGTTGACTGGTTGAGAGAATAGGATTCGATCAAACTTTCGCAAAAAAACTCCTCTTTTCTTTGAATAACTGAAGAAAGGAGGAATAAAGAGGTTACACACCTCGTCTCAGTGATTATCAAAAATAATGGTCTCAGTTCGCGGTCATGAAAAAGCTCGCTAAAGCTCGCATTTTTCATGATCCGCTAACTTCGACCATTATTTTTGATAATCACTGAGACGAGGTGTGTAACCTCTTTATTCCTCCTTTCTTCAGTTATTCAAAGAAAAGAGGAGTTTTTTGCGAAAGTTTGATCGAATCCTATTCTCTCAACCAGTCAACCTGCGCAGGCGATCGATTAATGCGCGGTTGTATAGTTCCGTGCAAATCATTCCATTCTGTTAACACTTCTTGTCAGTTTTCCTATTTTAGGCTAAAATCAAGTACACAGATATGCTGTTATTCTGCTGTGGCGGCAAAGGCAGATATTGTGTGTTCTGTATATGTTTTGGTATCGCTTAGGGTAATGTTTTTTCGTCAAATGGGACTAGCAGACGAACTTTTGCACCCGTGTTCCAACGTTAAAAACTGTATGAAGTTCAGTTTTCCGGGGAAAATAGTGTATGAAACCCCTTTATGTTGTTTAAATTGATGAGATGTGTGCATTTGGTTGCGTGTGATCTGTTTATTAAATGAAATATTGTTGAAAACTGACCGTCGGATTGCAGTCTGTTGTCGAAGGAACTGAGTGAAAAGAAGGGGAACTACTCTTGTCGCTAGACAAAGTATGAGTTACTTGCCTTGGGAAATTGCTTGTGATGAACGGCTTGAGCCACGGCAGATGAGATTCAGAAAACAACCGAACTCATGGATTTTATATGGAGATTCATGTGTTCAGGCCTGTAGTTGTTAATTTAAATGCGGTATGTTTGTATTGTTTGCTCCAGAGATGTATACTTCGTACATTAGAGCGTTCTGAACTTTTCAGTCGCAAAAAGTAGTACCGAAACAGAACAACCTCTCAACCCATTGCACTATCGAGGATTCAGGCTGTTGCTGGGTCGTTATTTGTTTGGTTGCTGGGTCATTATCGAAAAATAACTACCCCTACAAGTTTACAGAGGTAAAGAAGCAGAGGGGGGAATAAATATAGGTTACACACTCCGAGTCCTGAATATCTTGCATATTTTCCCGAGGGTCGATTTTCAGGTATTACCGAGCCTTTGGCGAGGTAATACCTGAAAATCGACCCGAGGGAAAATATGCAAGATATTCAGGACGAGGTGTGTAAGCTAATTATCCCATTACTCCGACGTTTTCATTAAAAACACTAACTTTTTCCACTAAAACCTGCCCGTGCCTGTTTTCAGCTTCCCAAAAGCCTCCGCAGTCGAAATTCATGTCAATGAATTCATGCGCAAAGCTAGTTCCCATTTGTCAGCATAATGGACGGCGTCATTCGACTTGTATGTGGACATTCAGTCATTCATATTGCTTATAAAAAGGTCTGCTATCTGCTTTTACATTTTGAAAGTCATTTTAAAATACCCCTGTGGTCCCCTGTGTATATTTGACATCGGCTTTCGTTATACTCAATTCGGCATACCGGGTTTATATTTTTACCAGAATTGCGCACGATAATGGCAGCGCAACAAATTCAGGTCGGGCCGTGCTGGTTTGATCGTTGACCCAAGTCAGTTCGCATGCAGTGTTACCGTGTTACCGTGTTTGTCAGTCGGGGATAGAATTGTTGGCTGTCATCGCGCTGTTCTGTTTTCACACGTGGATCACTTACATATTACTTGCCTTGGGAAATTGCTTGTGATGAACGGCTTGAGCCTGAGTGATGTTCACGCGCCCTGACAGGCGTTGTTGCTGACCTCTCCTGGTTTTTACTGTTTTTGTGCTGTTTTCCGTCATTGTTCAGTCTGTATCTTTGTCTGAGACGTCCGTGAAGATGTGGCCGCCGTTCTGGCATACTTTTTGTGGAATGTTTCCACAGGATGCCAGAGTTATTGGCTTTCTTATGTTTCTCCATACCCTGACTCTACGATCTACAGTGGGCCTGCCATTGTTGCTTGGCAGGCAGGATGACCGAGTGTTCACAACACCGCAGCGTGATCAACAACTCACAACATCTTCCGTAGACAGCGATGGCTGGTTTGGTGCAAGTGCACTAGGCCATAACAAAGGACACACCCCCTATCCAGTGCAGTACAGCCGTACTGATCTTTTGTCTATGGCAAGTTGTTCAGTGCAGGTTCCTTCCCCTACCCTCACCTCTACACTGAAGCAACTTGGTATTGCTAGGAATCTTCCACGACGTTCCATGAGAGGGGGGAGGAACGAAAGACGTTTTGTTCAGTGTTCTGGGTCTCGGATGCTGCCCTCCGATTTCGCTCCGGCTCTGCCTTCTGACGTCGCTCCGGCCCTGCCTTCTGACGTCGCCCCGGCGCTGCCTTCTGACGTCGCTCCGGCGCTGCCCTCTGACGTCGCCCCGGCGCTGCCTTCTGACGTCGCTCCGGCGCAGCCGTCTGATGTCGCTTCGGCGCAGCCTTCTGACGTCGCTCCGGCGCTGCCTTCTGACGTCGCCCCGGCGCAGCCGTCTGATGTCGCTTCGGCGCAGCCTTCTGACGTCGCTCCGGCGATGCCTTCTGACGTCGCCCCGGCGTTGCCTTCTGACGTCGCTCCGGCGCAGCCGTCTGATGTCGCTTCGGCGCAGCCTTCTGACGTCGCTCCGGCGCTGCCTTTTGACGTCGCTCTGGCGCTGCCTTCCGACGTCGCTCCGGCGCTGCCTTTTGACGCTTTGTCGCCGTCATCTAACGGCAATGACTCTGACACTGACCATCCTCCGACAGCTACGTCCCCTCTCCACTCTGGACTGTACAATGCTTATAGTGCATCTCTACCCCAAATTGTTGCGTGTCAGGAACGCTCACTGAATGACTCGTGTACTAGTAATGTGACCCGCTCAAAGAACCTTCGCCTGTGTCATCTGAACTCGCAGTCCGCTGTGAAATCAGGCAAACCAGAAGCAATCTGTGACTTTATTCTGGAACAAAACCTAGATGTGATGTTTCTGACAGAAACTTGGCTAAGTGATACTGGCCATGAAGCCACATGCCAACTCTTGACTCCACCTGGCTATTGTTTAAAGTCATGCCCCCGATCCTCTAGAGGTGGTGGGATTGCTGTTGTTTTCAGGAAGTCGTTGGAACCTTTTGTTACTTTCAGAACATCCGTTCCTTATGAACACACTACCTTTGAAGTTGTAGAGATGGTGATTACCTGCTCTGGCACTAGCACTTGTGTGATCTGTATATACCGCCCTCCCCCCAATGCAAAGAACAAGTTCACATTCCCCATGTTTCTCACAGAAGCTGAAGAAATGCTTGAACATCACAACACTCACACCTCAAACATCGTCCTCATCGGCGACTTCAACATACAATTCGACCAGCCACAGAACACCGACACAAGACAGACGATGGACCTTCTTGACTGTCACGACCTCAAACAGCATGTAGACGCTCCCACACGCAAAACACACATCATTGACTGGATTGTCACCCATGAGTCCACTGACCTGGTGTACGACATCCTGCTGAATGACTACCTCAGATCCGATCACTCTGCAGTTTTGTTCTCTCTTAAAATGGCCAAACCATCCAAACAGAAAAAGCGCGTAGTCCGCCGTAACCTCAAAGAAGTTAACACTGACACATTTCGCGCAGAAGCAGCCCGCCGACTGCTTGATCCTCCGGTATCCTCAGACCCTGTACGTCATTACGACTCCACTCTCAGCACACTTCTCGATGAACATGCGCCCGCAAAAACCAAACTCATCATAGATAGGCCTTCTGCACCCTGGATCACAGCTGAAGTTAAGTATGCAAAACAGTTGCGTCGCCGAGCAGAGAGGAAGTCGCGAACCTCAAAGCTGGTAGTTGACAGACAGATTTACAACAAGCAAAAGGAACATGTTCAGACACTCATCGCAGACGCCAAACAATCGCACTACAGCACCAAAATCTGTGAAACAACCTCTGCCAAAACACTCTTCTCCACAATGAATGACCTTCTTGGCTGCTCTTCTGCTTCTCCCTTGCCCAACAACATCGACCCCTCCAAACTGTCTCAAGCTTTCTCTGATTACTTCCATAACAAGATCCAAACCATCCGTGACAAACTAGACAAAATCCCACACCAAAACTCTGAAACTCCTCCTGCATTTACAGGCACTCCCTTCACACACTTTCAGCCTCTCACTCTCACTGACCTGGAGAAAGTCCTCAAAGAAATGACCTTGAAAACCTGTGACCTTGACCCTCTTCCCACACAACTCTACTCTGACTGTCTTCCTGAACTCCTCCCTTCTATTCTCAAAATCATCAACACTTCTCTGCAAACAGGCACTGTCCCCAACTCCTTTAAGACTGCTATTGTCAAACCTCTACTGAAGAAACCATCGCTTGACCCAAACACCCTCAGCAACTACCGCCCTGTCTCAAACCTTTCCTTCATTTCCAAACTCCTTGAAAGAGTCGTCCTGAAACAACTCAACTCTCACCTTCTTTGCAACAATCTTCTCTCTCCGCTTCAATCTGCCTATCGTCCTCACCACTCCACCGAAACTGCCCTTCTCAAAATCACTAATGATCTCCTCCTTGCCACTGACCAAGCTGAAATCTCTGCCGTTGCTCTACTTGATCTATCAGCGGCCTTTGACACAGTCGACCACAACATCCTCCTTCAACGCCTTCAGCACACCTTTGGTATCCATAGCACAGCTCTTTCTTGGTTCTCTTCTTATCTTACCGACCGCTACCAGACTGTTTCGATTGACAAACTGAACTCTGACCCCATCAGGCTTGAGTGCGGAGTCCCTCAGGGCTCAGTCCTTGGGCCTGTACTATTTACTCTCTACACTCAACCTCTTGACCACATCCTTGACCGACACAACGTTCTCCACCACTCTTTTGCCGACGACTCTCAACTTCACAACAGCTCTTCCCCTGACCAGTCTGAATCTCTTCTTTCCTCTATCTCTGACACTATCACTGACGTGCAGAATTGGATGACAGAAAACAAACTTCAGCTCAATAGCAACAAAACTGAAGCTATCCTAATAGGCACTACATCCAAACTCTCCAAAGCCACCTCCGACTCTCTTCAACTCTCTGACTCTTCTGTCCCTCTGTCTTCTGCTGTCAAAAACCTCGGAGTCACTCTAGACAACACCCTTTCCATGAAACAACACATCTCTTCTGTCTCTCGCACCTGCTACTTCCAACTCCGCCGCATCGCCACTATCCGCAAATACCTCACCACAGATGCTACCGCCAAACTGGTCACTTCCACCATTCTCTCACGTCTTGACTATTGTAACTCTCTCTTGGCGGGTCTTCCCTCTTCTTCTATCTCTCGTCTCCAACGCATTCAAAATAGCTCTGCCCGTCTTGTCCTACGAAAGAAAAAGAGAGATCATATCACCCCCCTCCTACATCAGCTCCACTGGTTGCCCGTTCCTGCCCGTATCACCTACAAAATCAACACTCTCACCTACAAATGCCTCCATGGTCTCGCCCCTGCCTATCTCTCCGACTCTCTTTCTCTCTATGTCCCTTCACGAACACTCAGATCATCTGCCGACTCCCTCAAGCTCAACATCCCCCACACCAAACTCAAAACAGCAGGTCAACGCTCATTTTCTTTCCAAGCACCTAGCCAATGGAACACACTACCTCTCCCCCTCCGCCAACAACAGTCCCTCGAATCATTCAAATCTGCACTCAAGACATTCCTTTTTTCCAAATAATCCATGCATTATACACTGCCCACCCCATCCCACCCTGAATAACTGTACATATTTTAATGTTTGATGGTGTGTGTGTGTGCTAGTGACTTTAAGTCTCCGTGTGTGTGAACGAGTGTATGTGCGCCTTGAGTCGCCTGTTGGTGAGATATGTGCGCGTTATAAATATTCGTATTATTATTATTATTATTCAGTCGTCGGGTTTAGGTGAGCCAAAGCTTCAATACTTCGCCTGTTGTAGACGTTAAGCAAAAAAGCTTGGAAGTTGTATGTCGGCACTGAGAGTCGGTCGCGGTACATCGCTTTCTACTTTGTCCCGGTCTTGAGTTTGAACACCTAAGGTTGGCTACATCTAACACCTCACATCATCTTCTCTTCCCCATAAATCTTAACTGTATCTCCAACTTCTTTTCGTCTTCTTCTTTTCATTTTGATGCCACTCCCTCATTTGTCGCTGAACCCCGCAGTTTACTCGACTCGGATTCACACAAGCCCGTCTAGCAGACGACAGTTTGAACAGTCTTGAACAGCACGGTTGCAAGCAGATTCAGCTATCAATCGAAGTAATACACTTAAAGCCAAAGCAAATAACCAAATGAGAAAACCTAACGTTTGATTTGACTTCATGGTGACTCTTCTGATTATTTTTTTGGCGTTGGAATGGATCTCAACGGGATCCCAGCTACGACAACTTTTCCAGAGTTATGCACCGCAGGCATGCCTTCGACAATCGATGTCAGTTTCAGATTGAGTTTTCGAACTACCAGGTAGTTAAGGTGACTGGGTTGTGTTTTGATTGCTCTCTCTCTCTCTCTCTCTCTCTCTCTCTCTCTCTCTCTCTCTCTCTCTCTCTCTCTCTCTCTCTCTCTCTCTCTCTCACACACGGTTCTGTGTAGATGGCTGTCTGTGTAAAAATTAGGGAGTATCGTCCCTTGATCCCACTCGCGATACTCGTTGAACATTCCTTGGCCTTTGACCATGCAGTCGCTTCAGCCAGCGAAATATCTCGACTCCGCTCTTTAAATCCATGCAGAATGTGCGTATCGTATGAAGTATTCTTTATTTTCTCAATATTAACACATGTAGGCCTGTACCTATACGTGATATTGACTTTGACACCATAAAATATTTCAGTCGTATGTGGAAAAAAGTAGGCCTATTCCATCTGTAAACTCTGAATATGCAGATGACCTCTATAAATTATTCAATTGTACTCTGAAATCAAAGACAATGACCAATGACAGTTGAGATCGAGACTCGGTTGTGATGGATAATTCATATGGTTGCGATGGATAATTCAGAATATTCACCTCCTCAGCTAACAGAGACAAAGAGGCACGTCATGGGATAATATCATACACACACGCGCGGACACACACACGCACTATATTTTTTCTACAACCCAAAACACTGAGAGCCTTGATCATTGATGCACGCTATGACGTAACACGAAACCTTGGTCAAATTGTAGCCTAGTTCCATGCGAATGACGATTGACGTTACTGGGGCTCTTGAAGGAAAAATAAACTAGCATCTTTTGTGCCGGAGAAGTCAAGTTTACCTGCTGTATAGTTCAAACTACAATTGTCACAATAATTCTAGTTGCACAGAAAGTTAGTACTCTCCCTCATGCGATAACAACACGAAGTCAGTAGTTTGCAAGCGAATCCAGCGTTCGGTATGGTGGGTTCGGGGTTCGGGGTTCGAAACCAGGCAGCGCCTAAAGGTTAAGGGTGGAGATTGTTTCAATCTGTCAACTTATGTGCAGACCTGCTAGTGCCTTATCCCCTTTAGTGTGTACGTACACGCAAGCACAACACTAAGCGCGCACGAGATAGATCCTGTAATCCATGTCAGAGTTCGATGGGTTAGAGAAAACTTCGGCTTTACCTGCTACTAACTGCAAAGTTGTTGTGGTTTTCGTTGTTTTTTGTTTTGTTTTTTTTAAATCAGGAAATTCTTAATGTCCCTGTTATAATCATCGATCACACGTTGTCGCTGAAACCTTTGGTTTTGTGTGTGTGTGTGTGTGTGTGTGTGTCGTATGTGTGTGTGTGTGTGTGTGTGTGTGTGTGTGTGTGTGTGTGTGTGTGTGTGTGTGTGTGTGTGTGTGTGTGTTTTGGGGGGGGCTAGTTTATCCCTAGTGTCTTATCATATCGTACGTATGCTACTTATCCTTTTCATGTGTTGTTTTGTTCTCGTCTTTGTTTGCAAGGACAGATTGTAAGACCAGGCAATGCCTAAAATCTCCATCCTTCTGTAATAAAGTTTAATCAATCAATCAATCAATCAATCAATCAATCACCATTGCTTGTGTTACAGGCTACATCGAGTCCTACGAGTTTGACCCTGATATTATTCAAGCTGTTCAACCCTCCGTGGACAGCTGGACACAAGTGGGCGTGCCCAAGGGTCACGTGACAATGATTAGCATAGCGTACGTTGCCATCCCAACGGTTTGCAGCAATTATCACTACCTGTCGCTCCACGCTGGCTCCAGAAACAACACGGTCAGTTTGTTCAAGTGGTACAGCCAGTCAACACGCGCACCCTGCTACACCGTGGTTATGTAATCGTGATAATGCATAGTTTCCATCTGACAACAAGTCTGTTACTTTCAATCAAGTAAATAGTCGCAAAAGTACCGAACTATAGGCGCGGCCATTTTGAGCCCTTTTCTTTAAATGCTTTTATCGGTTTGGGTTAGGATCTTAAACAGATTGAGGCAGAGCGATGTTAAGATATCGAATAACCAAAGGGAAGTAATCGCTCTTTATGCATACCACATGTGTAATAGAGTAAGCGAGAGTTGTACGGAATCTTTTCTCTTGGTTAGGGTTAGGGTTTGGGCTAACCCCTGTGAAAGATGGTTTTTATCCGAAAAGTGTACCAGACTGCCAAGTTAAATGCCTTTTAGGGCATAGAAAGTATGGAATGACACGGAATATTTTGTATACAGTCAAACACGCTTAAGCCGAACTCGCCCGGGGAATGAAAAATCGTTTTGCTTATCCGAGTTTGTGCATATCCGAGTTCGGATAAGCCAAATCTTTCCCCAGAAATTACCCTGCAGTTCGGCTTAAGCGAGTTTTTTTCAGGATAAGTTGTAAAGTCACTTGGAATGTTTCTCTCTTTCTCTCTCTGCGAGGTGTGTGTGTGTGTGTGTTGTGTGTGTGTGTGTGTGTGTGTGTGTGTGTGTGTGTGTGTGTGTGTGTGTGTGTGTGTGTGTGTGTGTGTGCTTAAATGAATAAGATCAAAACAGTGACAAACTACAAGTGCTTTATTCAGTGGAGCTTTATTAATACCTCAAAGCCAACTGTAAAAATAAATGGTGAAAACAGTGACACATCTCAAAAACAAAGGGCCAAAGATTCCACAAGCAACTACGCTTTTGTTAAAAGGATTCCAAGTAATGTTTAA
>NC_090247.1:74327945-74335007 GCF_037325665.1 Littorina saxatilis
TTAGTCAATCATGCCGTATCAAACAGCAGTTCCACTCTGGCTCCAACTTGCAGCAGCGCTGAGCGTCAGTCAATCATGCCGTATCAAACAGCAGTTCCACTCTGGCTCCAACTTGCAGCAGCGCTGAGCGTCAGTCAATCATGCCGTATCAAACAGCAGTTCCACTCTGGCTCCAACTTGCAGCAGCGCTGAGCGTCAGTCAAATAAACCATCAGACTTGCTGTACTTCACGGAGTATTCATGTCCTTGAGCATCAGCCGCAGAAAGGGGGAGTGGGGGCGAGAACAAAAAAAGGGGAGGGGGTGGGTTTCAGGGGTATAGTGAACAGAGGGACAAGAGGACGGGGGAACTGTCAAGCTGAGCTTTTGCTTTGCTAAAGCCAATCTCTCTTTTCCTTTTTGGCTCACGTAAGTGTAGCCTATGCGATCGTAACTTTGTCTGTCTGTGCGTGCGTGCGTGTGTATGTCTGTGGTAGAAACTTTAACATTTGACTAAACACCGAAATACTCATTTCACCTGGTTATTTTTCAAGCACCATCTTCAAAATATTGAAGAAATGATCAACATTGTGTGGGCATGTGTGTAGTTAAAGAGTGTATCCAAAGAAAACGGGTGGTGTGGGGTTTTGAGGGGGTACAAGCAGTTGACTGGTTTGTGTCGTGTGAGGTACGTAGACCAGGTCAGGTGTCAAGACCAGGTCATGGGTCGCACGAAGGATTGTGGTATACATAGATTCACTTCTGCAGTTCTCACCTCTGCATTCGCCGATTCGGGGAAGACGATTTCATGTTGTTCGGTTTCTAAGTCCCAGAAAAGTAAATCAAGAAGATACCAAAGGGAGATTTCCTACAATTTGATCTGCACAGCGTGTTTCCAATGTCCACGCGAGGAAGAGCTGTCGAAAGCGCAGTGTCGATCTGGCAGTCGTATCCCGGTAAGTACAGAGACAGATCTAGTGTCTCCCACTCTGATAACGTGTCACCTACTGTTAATCCGTTTTGTTTTAATTTCTTTCTATTTCAGCAGACACGGATGTCAAACACAGTGCTAGGCAGTCACCTCTTGTGAAATGAGTTGATCTAAAGTGCCTGTAATGTTTGGATGTCTTTGTTCGTGGTTCGATTTATGTGAATGTCAAGACTTGCAGTAGAGTCTCAAGTTTACTCTGCCCGAAAAAAAACTGTCCATCATTTACTTGAACATGCAGATATACAAGGAAACGGAATGAATCTGTTCTCAAAGTCAAAATGATCACGATTTTGTCCTCAGATTCAAAACATGCACTGTCATGGTTTTGTCTGTACAAGTTGGTAAGTCTTACCTTGCAACAACTTCCTTGAACTTGAAAGACAGTTTTTGAATGCTAGATCTGTATCGCGTTTCATTCCAGACTCGATCCTCTCTTTGATTGTACTGTTTGCTGTTTACGCACTATCATGATTCGCTATGTAACGTTTGGTAAGCTTACCTTGCAACAGCTTCCTTGTCTTTGTTGGCATTTTCTTTCAAGGCAGTACAACGTAAGATTCGATTCTTTCGGACAGAAGGTAGAACGCCGAGTTTTGAGACAGCGACAGTCGTCCAAAGAAAGCTTGCTGTGGCCTTTGTTTGTAAATAATGGTACATGTGAATCTGTATTTTTCTGCTGTTGATGTGGTTTCTTTTTTCCTCTGTTGTTTTCTTCCTCCTGAGTTGATCGTTATCATTAAAACAAGACCCTCAGAGAGAGCCCCCGTTGCTCCTTAAAATGGACTGTGAATAGTGTGTTGGCTGTGTTGACCGTCAGAATTATTTTAAGAACCAGGCTGCTGCAGTCAGTTGACATGTTTCGCATATTGTAGGGTTACCATGCTGCAGTGCATAGGTAAAGTGGCTTGTATAACCTGACTATTCTGTTTCAAAACACTGTTTATATTTGTGTAGGTTGTAGTCATCATAACTAATCGCATTTTGCCATTTGTTTCAGAAAGGAGGTTAACCTACAACAAGATCGACGCTATGTCAGATATATGCCTCAGCCACATGAAGACTTCCGAATTTAGATCTACTCGGCATGGTGACAAGTCTTGATAAAACGTAGAGGACTAAGGACAGCAGTGGAATAAGTGGCCACATGGCAGGTACCTATTGCTTAGTGTCTGCAGTGCAAAAGACAGATAAGCTGATGGTAGATTTGCAAATGAACACAGTACCCTCAGATCTACTGCTGATTTACGACGGGCAAGCAATAATTATGCTGATCGCAGTTTAAATGTGTGTCTGTTTGTACGTGCGTGCTTGTGCGGTTTTGTCACGGTATATGTGTGTGTGTGTGTGTGTGTGTGTGTGTGTGTGTGTGTGTGTGTGTGTGCGTGTGTGTGTGTATGTGTGTGTGTGTGTATGTGTGTGTGTGTGTGTGTATGTGTGTATATGTGTGTGTGTGTGTGTGTGTGTGTATGTGTGTATGTATGTATGTGTGTGTGTGTGTGTGTGTGGGTGTGTGTGTGTGTGTGTGTGTGTGTGTGTGTGTGTGTGACTCGGGATTGCACAAGATCTCCTTCAAGGACAACTACACAAACAACAAATACACAGTCATTTTATCTGTTTGCCTTCTTTTGAAAATTATACATGAAGTTAAGGCTGGAGTTCACACCTGAGGCCATATTTCAAAGTGGTTAGGCAGTTT
Organism: Littorina saxatilis; assembly: GCF_037325665.1. Classification (NCBI taxonomy): domain Eukaryota; kingdom Metazoa; phylum Mollusca; class Gastropoda; order Littorinimorpha; family Littorinidae; genus Littorina; species Littorina saxatilis. The sequence goes on from NC_090247.1 coordinate 74,330,611, forward strand.
TAAAGGTTTGTTTTTATGTTAGTTCAGTGTTTTGTTTATCAGAAAAAAACAAAATGAATAGAGCTTGTCGCGCAAAATTTTGAGATAGCGACTGAAGTTTGAGCATAGGTATGAGATTTTTTCACGCAAACCCTACTGAAGAAATTGTGATATTGTATTGTGAATATGTTAACAAAAAAACAATCGGATGATCAGAAACTGAAGAAGAGAAATAGGAAATCAAAATAGAACATCAAACATAGTGATTTTACAGGTGAATTTGGAAAAAAAACCTTTTGAATCCATTTTTGAAGCCCAATTTGAAGCATGGAACACAGTCAAACATAAATTAAAAGTGTTAAAGTGGTTACAGTGTTCAGAAATTGTGTTAAATAACAAGTTGAGTTATCCCTCTTCACAAATTTTAAGAGAAATACACCTCTTGTCGCGCAAAATTTTGAACTGTGATGCTTTTACTACCCCCACCCCCTACTCATTTTTCAGAAAAGAGTGCATATTATCTTCCAAATAGACAAGCAAGGTAGTCAGATGATCAAAACTTCAGAACAAAAATAGGGAAGCAACATAGAACATGCAACATAGTGATTTAACTGGTGAATTCAGAAAAAACACACTTTTTTACTCATTTTATTAGCTGAATTTAAAGCTTGGAAGACAGAAATAAATAAATTAAAAGTGCAAAACTGGTTACAGTGTTCAGAAATAGTGTTAGATACCAAGTTGAGTTATCCCTCTTCATCACAGTTAAAAGAAACGCACCTCTTGTCGCGCAAAATCTTGAACTGTGATGCTTTTACTACCCCTACCCCCTACCCATTCTTCAGAAAAGAGTGCATATTATCTTCCAAATAGAAAGGCAAGGTAATCAGATGATCAAAAACTTCAGAACAGAAATAGGGAAGCAAAAAAGAACACCCAACAGAGTGATTTAGCTGTTGAATTCAGAAAAAAAAACACTTGTTTACTCATTTTATAAGCTGAATTTAAAGCTTGGATGACAGAAAAAAATAAATTAAAAGTGTTAAAGTGGTTACAGTGTTCAGAAATAGTGTTAGATACCAAGTTGAGTTATCCCTCTTCATCACAGTTAAAAGAAACGCACCTCTTGTCGTGCAAAATCTTGAACTGTGATGCTTTTACTACCCCTACCCCCTACCCATTTTTCAGAAAAGAGTGCATATTATCTTCCAAATAGAAAGGCAAGGTAATCAGATGATCAAAAACTTCAGAACAGAAATAGGGAAGCAAAAAAGAACACCCAACAGAGTTATTTAACTGTTGAATTCAGAAAAAACACACTTGTTTACTCATTTTGTAAGCTGAATTCAAAACTTGGATGACAGAAAAAAATAAATTAAAAGTGTTAAAGTGGTTACAGTGTTCAGAAATAGTGTCAGATACCAAGTTTAGTTATCCCTCTTCATCACAGTTAAAAGAAACACACCTCTTGTCGCGCAAAATCTTGAACTGTGATGCTTTTACTTCCCCCACCCCCTACCCATTTTTCAGAAAAGAGTGCATATTGTCTTCCAAATAGAAAAGCAAGGTAGTCAGTTGATCAAAAACTTCAGAACAGAAATAGGGAAGCAAAATAGAACATCCAACATAGTAATTTAACTGTTGAATTCAGAAAAAACCACTTTTTTACTCATTTTATTAGCTGAATTTAAAGCTTGGAAGACAGAAAAAAAATTAAAAGTGCTAATGTGGTTACAGTGTTCAGAAATAGTGTTAGATACCAAGTTCAGTTATCCATCTTCATCACAGTTAAAAGAAACACACCTCCTGTCGCGCAAAATCTTGAACTTTGATGCTTTTACTACCCCCACCCCCTACCTATTTTTCAGAAAAGAGTGCATATTATCTTACAAATAGGAAAGCAAGGTAATCAGATGATCAAAAACTTAAGATAAATAGGGAAGCAAAATAGAATATCCAACATAGTGATTTAACTGTTGAATTAAAAAAAACACCTTTTTTTTCTCATTTTTTGAAGCTGAATTAGAAGTTTGGAATTCCTCCGAAAGCGGCGTATGGCTGCCTAAATGGCGGGGTAAAAACGGTCATACACGTAAAAATCCACTCGTGCTAAAAACATGAGTGAACGTGGGAGTCTAAGCCCATGAACGAAGAAGAAGAGGAGGAGAAGAAGAAGAAGTTTGGAAGACAGAAAAAATAAATTAAAAGTGCTAAAGTGGTTACAGTGGTTACAGTGTTCAGAAATAGTGTTAGATACCAAGTTGAGTTGTCGCTCTTTATCACAGTTAAAAGAAACACACCTCTTGTCGCGCACAATCTTGAACTGTGATCCTTTTACCACCCCTGCCCCCTACCCATTTGAACACAAAAGAGTGTATATTTTCTTCCAATTAGAAAAATAAGTAATTTGCAACTGGACATTTTTAAAATACATATTTTCTGTCAGTCCAAGGATTGCTTAGTCCATTAAAAACAAACAGACTAGGATTTAGCGCACCCATTTTAAGAAAAAGTTAACATGATAATTGATAAATATATAATATATATATATATATCAGGTAAAACAATCATTTTATATTCTTTGTCACATTTTTTACTTTTTTTTTTATAAATTTATCTATAGCGAGTCTTGTCTCTTTGTGTCATTTAGTTATTTTGAAGAATTCTATCCTGGCAAAAAAAATTAAAAATCCCTACCTACCTACCCTATTTTGTTTACCCATGTTATTAGAAACAGACAATTTATTTTTTATTGGCCTAAAGATCTTGAAACATTTGTTTTAATAGAGAAATAACAAGTACAGCCCTTAGCTGTGTCACTCGAATTTCTTTGTCAGGCTGAAACTTAGCTGTTGCGTTGAAGTCTGCTGTGTGTGTCTGGGTCCAAAGCAACTTTCACATTATCATCTACACATTCTCATCTACACACTCACGTTACTCACACAATTATACAATTCTACCCACAGAGGCGTTCGGGGATGGGGGTCTCGCACTCGGGCGAATCACACCACAAAATACAAAGTATAACGTACACAGATTTTTCTATTGAACCAAAAGGCAAATTAAATCATGAATAAATCAATCGAGCAAAACTTCCACACAATGACACATTCACTCTCGGTTCACACTGCGCTCTGGGCATGCACACTTGGCAGCACGTATAATACGTTCCGACGCCGTTTGTCTTCCTGCAAGTCCAGCACAGGCACACGATTGTCCAAGAATCACAATAATCCTCGTGAATGTCACAGCAGGCATAGTAAGGTTACGTAGAAAAGTCCAAAAGGGTGCGTTAATGGTGGTAATCCGGCACACACACACACACACACACACACACACACACTGACACTGACATACACACACACACACACTCCGGTTTGGTAAGTTACCTGATAAATAATGTAGCCTGTAGATTTAACGGGGAGACTGATCAGACAGGAAGAGTAATACTTTCACATTTTCGATGTTCAGCGATAAACTTGTTTTTTTCGAGAGTTCGATCTTCGTGCGATTCTGGCGCGTTGTCACCAAGAACGTTAAAAAAACACAGGATATCATCATGATGCCTCTCTACAAAAACCAGGTCTAGGAACTCTTCATCTAAAGTCAGTCAGTATTAACCTCCTCAACACAATCCTCATCTTGCCCCATAGTGATTTCTGCCGCCAAAGAACATGTGGTTCTCAACTCAAAAGACCGATTTGTCGTCTTCCGGCATTGCGAAATTCAGATCTACCCCAACTTCGTGCGTTGATCTGAGCCGCAATAAAATGTAGATGCGATAATCTGCAAACATCTCTTCAACACAATCTGCATCTTGTCCCATCCTGATTTCTGTCGGCAAAGAACATGTGGTTCTCAACTCACAAGACCAATTTGTCATCTTCCAGTGTGAAATTCTGATCTGCCCCAAGTACGTGCAATAAAATGTAGAAGCGATAATCTGAAAAAAAATCTGTTCGCGTGAACGCTGCCACGTTATTGTCATCAGTCCAATGTCTTTTATCCTGAGCAGGGACGAACACACTTTTTCATCAGCAGTTTGTTATGTTTATCCGCAGACTGCTTTCCATTACTTGTCTGCTTTAGATTGACTCGTATGGTTCTTCAGCCAGGCAAGAAGTGCTTGTTTACGGAGTGACACGTTCTCACGCACGACATGTCGTAAATGCAAGTTCTAACGATTGTTTTTTATTGCACTGATAGAGAATGTCGATAGTTGTAAACTTCTGACATTTCCTAATGTTTATTTCATTATTTTGCATACGGATATGGCTAATAAGTGGATAATCTGTTACGACACGAAACGCGTTCTAAATCCGGGAAGGGAGGCTACTCCAGCGTACTGTCAGGTGTGTTCTAATACCTTAATATATGATGCGTTAGTTTTAACTGTGTGTGTGTGTGTGTGTGTGCGT
>NC_090247.1:74335207-74347707 GCF_037325665.1 Littorina saxatilis
GAGAGAGAGAGAGACTAAGAAAGAGAGACAGAGAGAGAGACTAAGAGAGAGAGCCAGAGAGAGAGACTAAGAGAGAGAGACAGAGAGAGAGAGAGACAGAGAGAGAGACTAAGACAGAGAGAGAGAGACAGACAGACAGTCAGATAGACAGTCAGATAGACGTATAGACAGACAGACAGACAGACAGAGCAACTGACAACAGACATACAGACAGAGAGATACGGACAGACAGAGAGACAGACAGTCTCTTGGAGACAAACAGGCAGACAGACACTGTTCCGCCGCTTTGGTAATTATGGGTGTAGCAGAACCCGCGCCGTCGGCAGAGGGATAGTTACAATCACTACTACTCTTTAAAAGTATGGGTATGTGTGAACCCGCGCCATCGGTAGTGTTTATGTAAATTATCATAATCAATTAATTCTGATGTTTTGTCATGTACACACTAAAAATTTGCAGACAGAGAGCAAATTAGGTGTGTGAGAGATACTTAAAATTTCAAAACGATACCTTTAATGGTTCCAGAGTTACAATGATTTTAGTGTGTCTCTGGGTACAGGTGAACCCAGGAAGCACGGCAAAGGTTAATAAAGCTACCGACAGATATGGGTCGGTCAACTTGATCCCACCGATTCCACGAATTAACCTATATAAGACCAGTCTTGCTTTTTCGGGTACATCAGTTTGGAATTCACTTCCATCATCCTTTAAGCACTTAAAGTCATTAAAAAGTTTTAAAAAATGTGTCAAAAAACACTTAATGTCTGAGTAGTTTAACTCGTTTTGATTTACCACACTTAGTATTACGCCAAAGATATGCTGTGCATTGTATATTCTGAACATATTTTTGTTGTACTATTGCTACATGTTCGATTGCTACCAGCTTGTACTTGCATTACTTGCATAGTATGCATTTTATTTTATGAATAACCCCATATGTATGCTCTTCATGCCTCATCTTCATCATCATCATCATCATCGTCGTCATCGTCATCTTTATCATCACGTGCTGAAGTTTTCTGACCTCCTTTTGTTGGTAAACCTTTTAACTTTTTAATTTTTAATTTTTCAATTTTATCATTGTGTGTCTGTGCGTCCCAAGGACAGATTGTAAGAAAAGGCGTAGCCTTAAATCTTAATCCTTGTTAAATAAAGTTCAATTCAATTCAATTCAATTCAATTCTCTCTCTCTCTCTCTCTCTCTCTCTCTCTCTCTCTCTCTCTCTCTCTCTCTCTCTCTCTCTCTCTCTCCCTCTCTCTGTCTCTCTGTCTCTCTGTATCTCTCTCTCTCTCTTTCTCTGTCTCTCTCTGTCTCTCTGTCTGTCTCTCTCTCTCTCTCTCTCTCTCTCTCTCTCTCTCTCTCTCTCTCTCTCTCTCTCTCTCTCTCTCGTGAGATGTGTGGTAAGAAAGCAATGCATAGTAGGCCTACTATGCCCTGAATTGCTTTCTGTGTGAAAAATACAAGAGGGGTTAAAACATGTTTTAAAGCTCAAGACATAGCCTGCTAAAATTTAAACGCCAAGGCCTTTTATAACTCATGCGGACAACAACAACAAAACATTCCCAAACGCGCAAAATCACACAAACTGCCACAATGCCTTCACTAGCATTCACAGACACACGCACATACAACAATGCACAGAATCACTTATATTACAGCTGTACAACCGGCATGCATTCCAACCAAGTTTCTTAAATCTCATGTGTTCTACCAGAACGACACAAAAGATCCACACTGGTTTCATCCCCAGTTTATCCGCGCTTGGTCATATCTGCATACGGCTGCATTGCTATTTGAGCTGTGCATCATGGGTAATCACTTTGGTATTATTTTGTCGTCTGCTTCAGGTGGAACCTTGAAAGTAACAACTCATGAGAAAAATAGACTTTAGCCTGTATAGTAAAAGTACGTCTAGCAGACCTACAGAGAGGAAGATGGAAGAAAACGAAGCGTCGCATTACATATAGGTTACACACTCCGAGTTCTAAATATCGTGCATATTTTCCCTAGGGTCGATTTTCAGGTATTACCGAGCCTCTGGCGAGGTAGTACCTGGAAATCTACCCGAGGGAAAATATGCACGATATTTAGGACGAGGTGTGCAAGCTTTTTATCTCATTACTCCGACGTTTTCATTAAAAAAAACCAGTCTTTTTGACACAAACTCTGCGAGTGCCTGTTTTCTGCTGGCCAAACCTTCAGCGACCGTTGACGCCACAATATCTGTCACCACAGGGAAGAAAACAAAAGACTGAAGGACTGATCAAATCATGATGTTATGATGAATGGTATTGATGTGCAGTGTGAGTCAAGGTGTCCCTGACTCTGACAAATGCAGTGGACTCTCTATCGGACTTCCAGTAGCGAGAACTTTGCGCGATCGTGCATGCTTCGGTATATAGAAAGCTTTGTACTTCGACATCCCAACCCCACAACATCCTTTCGCTATAAACATGTGTTTTCGCGAATAAAACATTCTGATTCTCATTCTCTCTCTCTCTCTCTCTGAGTCTGTGTGTGTGTGTGTGTCTGTGTGTGTGTGTGTGTGTGTGTGTGTGTGTGTGTGTGTCTCTCTCTCTCTCTCTCTCTCTCTCTCTCTCTCTCTCTCTCTCTCTCTCTCTCTCTCTCTCTCTCATTTGTTTACTTTAACCGTCATTCAGGACACTGAATGAGAAATTACGTAGGCTTATGTTCCTACCTTTGCTCCAAATTTGACGAATGCTGTAACAATGCACTCCACGTCACTGTCTCCTGATGTATTAAACATGTAGTTGACCGTAACGAGTTTGTGTACTGATGTATCCGACATGAACAACTTTTATCACCGTGTTTTATGGGCGAATGTCAAAGCAAAGTTTGATTTCAAAACTTGCCGTTGATTGGATGGACAAAGAAAACCGTGGACTCAGTCTTCGTCGATCCTGTTTAAATGTTCGTTGTTCCTTAGAGAAGTCACTTCTGTAGAACGATTTTAAGTCAGCACATTGTGGTTGAAGTGTATACGTACAAGCCAATATATTGTTTTGGCTAGATTCTTGGATGTGGCTTTTTTTTTTTAATGATACTGCAATGTGCCAAGCTTTTGTACGAACACGCGTTAACACATTATGGCTGATGTGTCTACTAGCAGATACATTATCGGTTTACTATTGTGTTCCAACACATTGTGGCAGAATTGTCCACTGGCAAATACAGTGTCTGTTTACTAGTGTGTTGCTTGTATGTGGCTTTTTCTGATGAAACGCCAATGTGATGAGCTTTAGTACGGACACACTTGTCACTTTCAGTCACCGTCGCCAAGCGGTAAAGCACGCACAGAACCGCTGTTGGTTAAGTCCTTTCCATACGGTATTATGAAATCGTTTATCCGCTTTGAGCTGACCTATTGTCCCAATGTAAGCGTGTCACATAAGAAATTGAATGATGACACAAATACTCCCATGTTCATCCAAGGTTTTCAAACTGATCTGGAATGACATTCCTCTGACACATGTAATCTTCACCGAGGAAATGATGATTGTTAACAAGTCAGGCAATCAGGCTCACACTTATCTCAGACAGCGTCGGTGTTTGTGTTAGAAAGTTCTTTGGAGAAGAAAATCTCAGAAAGCTCTCTCGTCTATATCGGTCGGATAAATGATTATGTCACCAGAGTTGTTCCATGACATCTGAGCAAATTTCTGTCTTCAGTCTGCTTCAAAGTCCTGCTGTAATTACAATTTCGTTTATCACCAGAATAGCAGTGTGGGTGTGGTTACAACACTAAGCACTTACAACTGAATTTGAAATCATAACGCTGTTGAGGCTCTGCTGTACACTGCAATCAATCCCGACACACCCACACCGATGAAATTGTCTCGAGAAATTTCAACCAGGACGCGTTTTACTGGTCGAGACACTACAATGCAAGCTTGAATAACAATTATGTCCCATTCACAGAACTGTCCCAGGCTTGTGTACTCAGGAAGATCAATGCATGAATATTGAGACAGAAGACTGAATATTGAAGGTCTTCTTCTTTCCAAGTAGCATTCTAATGAAATACCTCAGTAGTCTTCTCGAAAGTTCAGCTCTTCCTGCTCGTCTCACAGGCTTGTGTAATTAGGAAGATCAATGCCTGAATATTAAGGGAAAAGACTAGACTAGAAGGCAGGTCTTCTTCTGTCCAAATAACATTTTAATGAAACACCCCAGTAGTCGTCTCAAAAGTTCAACTCTTCCTGATCCGTTCACGCTGTTTGAAGCTACCACCTTTTCCTTTTTAACAAACTAGAAAGTGCATGTCGACAGAGTTCTCTCCCTGTCCCGAAAAGTCCCGTGCGCAGGTCGATAGAGTTATCTCCCTGTCCGGAAAAGTCCCGTGCGCAGGTCGACAAGAATAATCTCCCTGTCCGGAAAAGTCCCGTGCGCAGGTCGACAAGAGTTCTCTCCCTGTTCCAAAAAGGTCCTGTGCTTATTGATGTGTTTGCGTTGAAGTGTTTCCTTCACATTCACTCTGCAGCCATTGTTCTTGTTCTTTACTGAGCGCCATATATTGCCCTTTCCCTGGGTAACAGCCAGTGCGGTGTCAGTGTGGACACTCATACGGCTGACCGAGCATTGTGAAACACTCCACGGAGACAAGGGGGGTCACGGAGCTCTGGAAATAAAAGATGGTCGTAAAAATCACGCGGTGCTAGTCTTCCAAATAGGTTTTCTTGTGACCCCAGTTCAATTAGAGAGACGAAGCAGAGGCCTTGCCTTAAAGGTCCAGACCATGCTGTTTTAGCGTCAAAAACGCTTCGAATCGTGTTCCTGCGCGACCGAACACTTCCCGATGTTTGCAGTTAGTTAGAAAACCACTTTCTTACCGTCTTCAACAATGTTTGGTTTACTTCGGAATCTTGTAAGGCCGTAATCCGACGAATTTTGTGACCGAAGCGACGGATTTCTTCTCCAAAACGACCCACCATTGTGCCGCGTGATCTTCGCGAGACTGGCTTATGAATAAATTATCCGTGACGTCACACAGTGTGAAGATGCCGTTTACTAACATGGCAACAAGCGTGACTGCAGACGAAATTGAACCGTACATGTTCGAACTACCAGTTTCTCTCCTCGAATCAAGCATGAAAGATGAGGAGCGGAGGCCACTTCCAGCAGTAGTGAAAAGACAGTGACGATGAAAATTGCGACTCTGTTTGTCTCAGCGATCAAAGGTAAACACGCCCGCTCTCTGTGCTGAACTTATCGTCTGCTTTCGAGTCTGTGCAATTTTTTCACTCTCGCCTTGTCAACGCACTCGCGAATAAGTGGGATATTGTTTAAGTGTTCATGCATTGCATTCACGAGTAAAAGAACAACAGCTCATCGCAGTTTTAACTGTTCTTGATTATTTCAGAGACTGGTGTCAGAGTGGCCACTGTACCTGTTGTATTGTGTGGGAGGGGCAGATTTGAGAGATAGAGGAAGCTAGCCTGAGGTACATTGTAGAATGAAAACTTGCAGGGGAGCAAGAATGCATCACCAGCCACGAAGGTGTACATACAACTTTTTTTGAGGTGCCTATATTTGTTTGATTTTTAAATGTATGTATTTGTTGTTGTTTTTAAAGGCTATCAAGAAAACTGTTGTCATTTAAATGTGACACTCAGTCAAATATAGTTTCACACACACACAAGATTAACTCACTTGCATGCCCACAGAAGAAGTTTGCTCTTCACATTGTTCTGTTGTTGTTGTTTTTATAATGTAATCATTGTAACATCAACACTCAGTAATAACCAATATTACAACACAATCACTTTTTCATCAGAACTCACTCACATACTACATGTATTAAACCCTGGTTTATGGACACTTGCATTTGTACTTTGCATGGGAAAGCAGCCTGAATTTCAGATGAACTTTAATAAAAGAAGATTTATATGTATGTTGCTCTAGATGCATGTTTTAATAAATAATAATGACATTCAGGAAAGTAAAAGGACTGTTGAAGTTTGCTGTTGTAAAATGTCTGATGACTAGGGTTTTGTTGCACATTTAGTGAATTGACTGTACCAATTGCTGTTATTATTTACACCCAATCAGTGCATCTACATGATATTATGTAGCTTAAATTAAAGAAAATGTTTTGATGTGTTCAGAACATACTGACAAGTTGCACACTCACTGACTTTCCGAAAGAACAGGAAAGTTCTTCCTGCCTGTCTGGTCGCTGCCATCAGAGACCTCTTTCTGTCACAGAGCTACACAGGCTTCAAATGTATGTAAGATAAATAAAAGGTACATTACAACTCTCAACTGCGGGGTGTGTGTGTGGGGGGGGGGGGGATGTGCATAACCATTGCATACTTAAGGTCGGCTTAAACTGCAAACAGAAATGTGGAGCTTGCGTAACAATTCTTGCTTTGTCAGATTTGGAGATAGGCAGCCTCAGTCTATATAGTTGGTCGCCAGTTGGGGCGTCCTGCTTGGTGACAACTTGAGCTTTGTCAACTGGTCTAGCTGTAGCAGTCAAAGTCTGGGCACTGTTGCATTGTAGTCTTGCTGTGTATGCAGAGCTTTGTTGTAGCTGCCATAGGCCAGTGTTGCCATAGGCCAGTGTTAGGATCACCACCCCCTCAAACAGCTCGTTCAGTTAACCTGATGCCTGTTTTAGACAGAAAAAACAGTTACCACAATCAGCAGAACTTTCACTGGAGAATGGGCATAATTCTTTCATACTTTTCTTTCTCATAGCTTTTTTTGGTTTTTATAATCTCTTCATTACACTAAATAACATCCATCTTAAGACCTATTTTGAGCCTTAATTTAAGTTGACTAGTAATGATATTAATCATAATGTATTTATTTTTATAATGTACAAACTAGAGTATGTATGTGGATATGTGTGTGATGGTGCTGGTATGGATATGTGTGGTTTGGGTTATGTGTGTACTGATGTGTACATTTTATGTGTTTTGTATGTTTTGCGAGTGCGATTTTATGTGATGTTATTCTGAACACCAGCCAAAACAAAATGTCTGGTATATTAGATAATAAACGCACCTTTAAATTTATTAGCGACTACACCCCGTCACCCTCCAGTCCCCCTCCCCCCCATTACACCCTACACTTTTAACATTGTATAAAACATCATGTCCCAATATAGGTCCCTAGTTACCTGGGAGGACGTTAAGCTCCATAATCAACATCAACAACGTATTGAATTGAATTGAAAAGCTGGGGTTATTAGGTCTAACTTCTTGAATTAAAGTGTTTTTTTCTCAGGTGCATGTAGTTTTTTATTTGCTTGAAATCATGGTGTATTCTGGTTGTAAGAGAAGAGTCAATTTCCTTGTAAGCCTGCAAAATTAAGATTTGTCATTTTTGAAGTACACAAGTTTTTGTAAGAGTCCAAAATAGTCCAGGATAAGGAGGAAAAACATAGGGTGGGTCAGGAAATCTGAAACATTGCATAGTTTTGTTTTGCCTATGTAGACACAAAAAGTACTTAGAGCACTTCCCCCCCCCCCCCCCAAGAGAGCATAGCTTAGTTTTAATTATTTTAATGCCACTGTTAGCAAGAGGAGTACTACAGACAGCAATCAAACAGTGGATTTTTTTCTGTAGACATTGTTATTTCTGTTTAGGTGTTTCAGTAGTTTTCTATGCGGATAAATCATGCTGCATGATCACTAGAAACAATCCAGCTCTGTAGCATGCAAGTTTTTTAAAGGTTTTTTCCCATGTTACTCTGAGAGAAAAAAAAACCCACAGAGATAAAGTTGAACTGGCAGTTTGACTGAAGCAGTGGTAATAACACAGAGTTGTGCTCTTCCTACAATCAATGTTTTGATGTGGATGATGATGTCCGAACATGTACTTGGTTGTATTATTTTGCTAGACTATTTGTTTCTGTTAGATATATCTGCTCACATGATTGTTGTTCATAATTTGACATTACATTTACTGCTGATCAAAATGTATTGTTGGAATAGGTCTGCTTAATATTCTGACTGCAGTTTTGTAATAAAATCAAATAACACAGATGTTTTAAGTATCAAAGTGCTTTTCACACACACACACACACACACACACACACACACACACACACACACACACATACACACACACACACACACACACTCACACACTATGAGTATGACTGCAAACATGAATTTGTACTTGTATTAATTATAATTACTGTATTACAGAACCTGATCTGAAAAAAAGGACAACAGCAAATTATTCATGCAAGCTTGCTGTATTAACGATTTCTTTATCCATTTAATACAACACTGAATTAAAAGATAACAACTATAACAACGTGTGTGTGTTTGTGTGAATGTATATGTGTATATGGACGGACACTGATTAAACCTGAGACTCATCGATTACCCAGGTGAGTGTAAAAGAGGGAGAGAGAGAGGGAACTTTAAGGTGGGTGCATGGGGACGGACATGTAGTAACAGATATATGTTTTAATCTGTATAATCTTAACACATGTGCTTAAAATTAGGAACAGATGCCATTCCACTACAAATACTGTCAGTCTGACAAAAACGCCCAGTGACACTGAACCCCTATCCCTCACAGAACACATTCAGTATACATGTACTCACTTCCTTTCGTCTGCGTTTAGTGAAAGCAGATCGTTCTGATGACATTGGTATCCGGTTTCTGACCTCCTGTGAGTGGTCAACAATTGTCGGAACTGGAACTGCGTCAGGCACAGGGCCGGACTACCGGGGGGGTTATGGGGGTTGCGCAACCCCCCCCCCCCCCCCCCCCCTAGCCTAAACATGTACCTTACTTATTTAATTTTTTTTTATTATTGCTTATTTTATGCCGTTTCATGCAAGGAGCGACCATTTTCCTATCTCAGAATATGACCTACCCGTTAGCTTCAGGGGGCTTCGCCCCCTGACCCCCACAACGAGGGGGGGGGGGGGGGTGGGTTCTAGGGTTTCCGGACCCCCCCCCCCCCCCAGCCAAAAAATAAAAATATTGAATGAGGTATGCATTTCTTTATTTTACATTGAGTTTCAATTTTTGGGGTATTAATCAGTGACAAAATCTGCTGCCTGAAACTGGTAATGATCATCCTCAGAATGCACCAGATTGCACCATTTTGCATCCTTTTTTTCAAAATTTTCCGGGGGGGCATGCCCCCGGACCCCCCTAGCAAGCTAGGCGCTTCGCGCCGTCGGCTCGGCGCTTCGCGCCGTCGGCTCGGCGCTTCGCGCCTTCACACCCATATCTTCACAATATACTTTTGAAAAAAAACAGCCATAAAATGAACTGATCCGTCCCTGCCGCCAGGGGGGACATCCCCCTGGGCCACCACTGGCAACCCCCCCCCCCTCCTCTTCGCCTAGTCCGGCCCTGAGGCAACAGCTGTTTTGTGTGTGCCAGGTTTTCTTGCCGGCTTAACTGCGTTCACATTGGAAGAAAGTGTCGCGAAACACAGCACATCGTGTTGGCCGTTTCCAGTTAATCAGTCTTGCTGCAGAAGTTGTAAGCCCATCGGAAAAAGGTGACAACTGATGCCTGAACCTTTTTTCTACACTTCATAGCTATCAGCAGCCGTGCGCATTCCTTCGGCGTGTTGTTGATGCTCGATGTAGGCAAACGCCCACTTGAGCCTAAGCTGTACACGAAATGACGTCACAGCCGGTTCTCGTCTACTGGCGGCCATTTCGAAGTCTCGTTTAGCAGACGAATTTGGCGGAACGTTTTTAATTAAATCACAATGATAAAGCTACGAATCGGTGAATTTCTTTACATTTTTGGAATCTTTAGGTGCATTTCTCTAACCTTCAGTCATCGGTTAGTGGTTCTAATAACCTTTAAAACAGCGTGGTCTGGTCCTTTAATCACACGATCTCGGGAACCATTAAAACAATGTGCGTGTTCACACAATTAGAGAAAAGCGGTCCCAGGGATATTTGTTCATGTGTGGAGTTTTTCAAATACTTTTTGATACAAGGATGTTTTTTGTTTTGTTTTTGTTTGTATCAGAACTACAAAAAAACAAACAGTTTTATTTTAAACTTAAAAGAAAAATCGACAAACATTCCCTGGCTCAGCTGAGCTTTGAAAGGTATTCAGAATTGGCTGTACAAGTACCTTAGAGGAGGACTAAACGTCGAGCCTTTTATCTTATGATAAAAGCAAAGCCATAAATCAAATTAACAGCGGGAGGCATAAAGAAGCAATATGAAAGACGATTGTATACGTCACTACCCTCTGGAAACAACACGGGAATTTAACACTGGTAGCACAATAGCGGTTCCTTATCTGGACGAAGAAGGCACAGCGAATGATCAAAATGTCAGCAGGAGAGCTAGTGCAAACTGTCGAGACAAGTGCACATAAAGAAAACAGCCTTAGTAAGTAATTCCTTTGTCTCATGAAAATACTTGGTACATGTTTTGTTTTAATGGTCTTTTTAAAGTTATCATGCGAAAACATAAAAATAATTAAAAACCAACGGCTTAGGCAGTAAGTAGACATTTTAACTACAGAAGAAAGAGTTTGAAGGGAACACTCTGTTTTATTACAATGTGCTGTACTCAGAGTAAACCCATTTATGTCAAGTCCTATAGAATGCACTGTACATTTTAATTATGTTTTATATAGAGTAAACCAACAATGTACAGTGTTTATGCACAGGGAGATAAGACCACTTTTAACTGAGCTTAGACCACTTTTAACTGAACTTAGACCAGTTTTACACCACTTGTAACTGAGCTTAGACCTCTTGTAACTGAACTAAGACCACTTTTAACGAAGCTTAGACCATTTTTAACTGAGCTTAGACCAATTTTAACTGAGCTTAGACTTCTTGTTACTGAACTTAAACCACTGTTAACAAAGCTTAGACCACTTTTAACTGAGCTTAGACCACTTGTAACTGAGCTTAGACCAATTTTAACTGAGCTTAGACCAATTTTAACTGAACTTAGACCACTTGTAACTGAGCTTAGACCACTTTTAACTGAGCTTAGACCAATTTTAACTGAGCTTAGACCAATTTTAACTGAACTTAGACCACTTGTCACTGAGCTTAGACCACTTTTAACTGAGCTTAGACCAATTTTAACTGAACTTCGCACAGGTCTTCCTGTAGTCAGATTGACGTATGCGTTTAATTGTCAGCCTAAAGCTCTCCCAGTGGTTCCGGTAACCCGACACAAAAGTGTCCTTGATGGGCTAAAAATAGTATCCAATTAGAGGTACCAACAGTCTCAATCTGAATTTTTCTTGCTCATTAAATATCGTTTAGCCATTATAATGTTAGTTCCCAGATTACACCGGATTTTATGTTGAAATCCATTTTGCCGCTTATTCCGTAGGTGCAAAAAAACAAGAACAGTGAAGACGACGCCAGGGTTGTCAAAGCAGCGCCATTCAAAGACAGCATGCACACACACAAAACAAAAATCAAAGTTTTGTTGTTTTTTAACGGCAAGAGAAAAGACTTTGCTTCACATCTTTGGAAAAGAACGCTGTCCTTCTTCGTCTTCTTTACATTTCTGACGAACGGAGACAAATTAAATCCATTCCACATTCTGTAAAAACAAAAATGTACATCGTATGTATTTTGTTCTGAGACTGAGACAAACGAATGTCGCTCACTCCAAGCGGGAAGGGCCGTCTGTTTTATGCTTCTGCATGGGGAAAAGTTCACGGAGGCAAGAAAATCGTTATTGTCGTTAAATCCTGTTTCAGCAATCACGCCACCCGGTACCCCCTCCCTCCTTTCTTTTGAATATTGAATTATCGACCGTTTCTTTCCCTGCACAGCAAACGATCTTCGGGTAGAATCCGTTAAGTCTGATTAGAAATCAGACCGACAGGCTAATGTGAAGAAAGGGGTACAAAGTTTCAAGGTTCCTGTTTTCACTTCTCATTTTCACAGTTCTTTAACTATACTAAAAAAAAATTAAATAAAAAGTAAACCGCTTTCCAAAATGGTAGCTGTCAAAAACCCGGCTCCAAATTTCTGATTTATTTTGGTTTACCTACCACTCCGTGAACTCATGAACACTACGGAAGAATACATGATTATATTAAAACTAACCCAGCGCACTCGGGAAACGCGGCAATACGATTTGATCTTGTAAGCTGTCGTAAGCGTTCATAATCCCCGACAGGTATCATTAAGTGCTCGAGGTGACAATTTCAGGTGTTCAAAATAGACGTCAGAGCAGGTACAGTGCACGCGCAGCCGTGTCTTATCTAGCAGACAGGAAAACGTCGGCCGATTCCTTAAAGGAGGAACTCCCCGATTAGTGCCAGTAAGACCTGAACCTTACAAGCCAAAAGCAGCACTGTAACAATGGAGCCACAAGCCGAGACAAGCACTGATCAAATGAGGCAAGCGACTGTGGCGTCACTGTAACAATAGAGCCACAAGCCGAGACAAGCACTGATCAAATGAGGCAAGCGACTGTGGCGTCACTGTAACAATAGAGCCACAAGCCGAGACAAGCACTGATCAAATGAGGCAAGCGACTATGGCGTCACTGTA
>NC_090247.1:74352707-74370207 GCF_037325665.1 Littorina saxatilis
ATCACATTTCATGTATCACACACAGTAATCACTAGTATAAGCCTACAATTATCACATTTGTACCTGTATCATACATGCAAATAAATAGTATCACATTTCCACGTATCACACACAATATATACATTACATAACATACAGCAAGCTTCCATCTCCCGCGCCCCCTCCCCCTCCCACACATACATATCCTCGCACGTGCGTCGACTCCATACAAATGACATCATCAGTCCATTAACTAAAATGCACAATGACTAGTAGTGGGTACATGATACTTAATACGTGCTCAACTAGACCTGCTAACTAAAATAATAACAGAAACAAAAACAAGGACTGGGCACAACATTTACACGTGTGTGACCTACTTACATCAGGTGCCTGTGATCTATAAATAACAATGATTGCGTTTAAAGTAAAACATGAATAATGCCGATGTTTACTAACAATGAATACATAACAACTAAGATAAGAATGTATGTGCTTTCATAATATGATTATTTTATAAAACACAGTGGGGAGATTTGGAAAATAATTTTTATACGAAACTGCGCACATCGAGTCGAGCTCTGTAGCGTGTGTGTTCGGAGGCAGGAGACACACATGGCTGTGGATATTAATTGTTCGGTGGATTAAAAAGGATACCCCGACTTCGGCAGGGCAGAAGGAGGTACAAGACGGTGTGCTGTATTGCTGTGTGTGTGTGTGTGTGCTGTGCAGACATTCTGTGTTATGTGCATGTTCTATTCTAGTCTGTCCGTAGGCTTCCTCTGAGGGCCTATTGTGTACAAGGGGAGGTCACTTCCGCCTTATAAACAAACACATGTGGAGACCCACAGAAATACCATAGCATCGTAATGAAAGAGGGCAAAAATACTGATAACAGCAAGGTAAGACAGGTCTAGGACATTATTTCTAGGACTGACTAAGCAATAGAACAACATCATGATCTTCATAAGCAAATGATAGTGAGAACAAAACAAAATTCTTACTCTTCTGACTGCTCCCAGTGATTGACATTCAAAACATCCATCCTGTTCTATTCTAAATAGTTGTAAAAAAACTTCATAAGAATAATATTAAACATACATACTTAATTTGTTTAAACATAATTCTAGTGTAAAAGTATACTTTATAAGTTGTGGAGATAATTTTAAAACATGAAGATAAAAAACACAACAATAACATGACAACATTAGAGTACAATGCATTCCTAGCTAGCTCTGAGGAAAACACCATTGTACATTTTTCAGTTTCACATGCATGCACTAAGTGGTATCATTAAGAACTGAGATGGCGGATGACAGACAAGATTTGACAAAAAAACAATAGTTCTTCGGAAGACTTGAATAGGGTCGTCAACAATGGAAACTATGTTTTGACAGGTTTTGCTCTGAATGCTCTGTGGAACATAAATCAAGATGTAAGAGTTTTGTTTAGATTGTAAGGTGAAGCGAGAACACGTGCTTTGGTTTAAAGTATTCAAACGCACAGCGCATGCTGATTGTAAAAATGTGATGGTTTGATTCAAAAAGTGTGTTGATCAAAATTGCTTTGGGCTATCTTGATTACCTTTAAGGCAGGGTTTGGTATCGCTGTGCGTAGGATTTGAAATAGGATAGTCAGTGTGCTATAAAACGTACAACGCAAATTGATGCAAGTGTCCATGTAAGTGCGTTTACGTCTGTCTGTTTATTCTGTGTGTGTATTTTCTTTATCTGTCCGTCAGTATTTGTCACCAAATGCGAAAAAACACAATTATGACTTTTTGAAATCGCTGTCAGAGTAGTTTTCAAGATTTTGTTGATATCAATATGTATATTATGCAATGATACAATGATATAGTACGTGTACAAGTAAAGCGAAGCCTGGATCATAAAAATGCTTTCGACTTTCGATTTGAATACCCGATAAAACGTGTGTGCAACGTCCTGGGTAGGGGGAGGTGAAACATACTATATGTCTGTCTGTTTATTCTGTGTGTGTATTATCTTTATCTGTCCGTCAGTATTTGTCACCAAATGCAAAAAAAAACAAAAAACCCCACAATTATGACTCTTTGAAACTGTTTGTAAATAGCTGTCAGAGTAGTTTTCAAGATTTGATTGATATCAATATATATATTATTATATTATGCAATGATATAGTACTTGTACAAGTAAAGCGAAGCCTGGATCATAAAAAATGCTTTCGACTTTCGATTTGAATACCCGATAAAACGTGTGTGCAACGTCCTGGGTTGGGGGAGGTGAAACATATTTATATATGCGCACAATAAAGAACCCTTGGCTTTATCGTCAAGGCAAAATTCTTACATTCGAGAAAAACAGGTTTTAATTCGTTATCAATTTTGCAAAAAGCTCGCTCTCTCTCTCTCTCTCTCTCTCTCTCTCTCTCTCTCTCTCTCTCTCTCTCTCTCTCTCTCTCTCTCTCTCTCTCTTATCTCCTTTGTCCATGCTATTGTCTTGTACAATCTTTTTCTCTAGATCTTCCTCTCTTCCTTCCCCTCTCTCTCTCTATTTATATATACCTATGTCTGATTTACCTGTTTTCAATAAAAACTGGATTGACTTCCCCATTCCATCTCATTTTAAGCTTTCGTTCTAGACAATGGGTATGAAGCTCTTCTCCTTCTGTCACAGTTCAAGTTCTTCCTGAACCCCCTATTTACGTTTCATTTCTTCGAGTTTGTGCTTCGCCACCTTTAAGAATGTGCACCCCATAGCAAGTCAACGCAGTGTCTGTTGAGGTTTCTCGTGATACACACGTAAACGTAAGCACATTTACTTACACACGTGCGCATTATGTTCGTTTTTGCACACACACACACACACACACACACACACACACACACACACACACACACACACACATACACACACACACATACACACACATACACACTGTTTCGCTCTCAAGATCTCTCTCTCTCTCTCTCTCTCTCTCTCTCTCTCTCTCTCTCTCTCTTTCAAAGCTACTTCCTTTATGTAAATCTGCTGCTTGTAAATAAAGTCGTGGAGGGTCTTGAGCTTTTTGCAAAGTTGAATTCATTGATTTTGGGAAGGGTAACTGTTAGGGATTTTTGGCCCCTCTGAAGACCTATGCCAGGCCTCATCGTGGCCAGAGGGTGACACCAGAGTAGACTGGTGGCTAACTGGCACGGCACCGTTGCTTCTTCCCATTGCTGCTTTTCTTTTTGCTGTCCGTTTGTTGCAAAGCGAATTTAAATTACAGACAAATGAATGCGTGCATGCCAGAGCATTTTTATTGCATGTTGTTTTTACTAACATCAAGATTTATATAACGTTATGTTTTTGCTTGGTTGATGGTATATAATTTACGCTGTTTACCGTTGTGTTTTGCTTAATTTGTATTTACTTTGTTGATTGTTTTATGTTAAATTAAGTTGGCCGGTCGACACTGTCTAAACGTTCGACAAAGAACGACAAAAAACACGATTATTTTTCCATAAAAATTCAAAAAACAAAACTAAGACAATGGATATATGGGCGTGTATGAAACGAAACTCATTTCGATGACGACATTTCCATTTACGTTTTTGTATCAAGTCGACACTTGACTCAATGTTTTGATATCGCTTCACGCGACTTGTTGTTTGTTTTAGAAGTACATGTAAATTCTTCCGGCACTGAAGGGGTCAAAATAAAAAAGCTTTACTTGCACATGTTAGTAGCTCTCTTTGTTGTTGTTTGTTGTTTGTTTGTTTGTTGTTTGTTTGTTTGTTGTTTGTTTGTTTGTTTGTTGTTGTTTGTTGTTGTTGTTGTTGTTGTTGTTGTTGTTGTTTTAACTGAAAGGTACTTAGCACTAGGGGGAGGTTGCCTAATTTGGAAAACCTTTTGTTTCTTGCTGATAACTAGGTTTTTTTTCTTGCGAAGAAGTTCAATTTTGTGTTTGGAATGGTAGTCCTGCCTTAGGTTAACCGTTAGGCCAAATTAGAGTGAATTAGCTTTGATAGACATTCAACAGTAATTAAATACAGGAAAAATGCACAAATGGTCCATATTAGGTGTCTGGGGGCCTAATATGGACCAGCGAAGAGGCCTTCACCAAGTACTGTATAGAGCCCCTAATACTTCAAAATAACATGATACAAATTAGTTTGCAAATCCGACCAATTCAAATATGATCTAAATTGACCTGTTCCGGCTTAATAAGAACATTATTTGAAGCTCAACAGAAAACTAAAGATACTTATCTAAAACAGAGTGAAAATAAAAATAAAATTATAAACTACCACGAAAAGAAGACTGTTTGTTATACTTTTTTGAAAGCTCCAGGGATAGTAATAGGTTATTTTCAGCAAGCATCTTAATAAATTAATTAAAACTGCCTTTAGATTTTATTGTCTTCGATTTATGGAAGGTGGTCCATATCAGGAGCCACACACGTACTTTGAGATTTTGCTAATATTTTTTGTTTGCAATAGAAACTCGGGGCAACACTGCTAAAATGTAACAAATACAGTCTTAGCTGTCATATATATAGCAATTTCTGTGTAATAACAGCTTTGGCTGTGGACAGAAACTAGTCCGTTTTAGGCGTCAAATTTAGAGTGAACGATGCCAAAATTGAAAAAAATAGAAAAAGCATAACGGTTTTCAGGTTTGTGTTTCTGCAACTGGTTTGACATGTGCAAGTTATCCAGAGAGGGTGAATACAGCAAATGAAATTGACATGTTTTGAGTGCTCTAGCACCGTTATTTTTCGTTTGTTGTTTTTTGTTGTTGTTTTGGGTATCAGGTTTTTTCTGAAATCTAAGGGCTTACAAACGGAGTTGTCTTATTTTACAATATTATTAAATAATTTATGTAAGGTAAAATTAACTAAAATAAAGAATAAATCAATCTGTTACGGATGGTTTTTCGTTTAAGTGTCTGTGTGTATTTATGCTCCTATTAGAAAAATGCGTGTGCTACTCTGTTTACAAACTCCCGTCTCACACACACACAACACTCAAACAAGGCACAAAGACTGAACACAATTAATGCCCTTTGCCCTCGTACCTATATTGTAACATCAACACAAAAATACAAATATGTTATCTCTCATGCAGTCTACAAATCACTTGCATTCACGTAGAAGAATAATATCTTGAAAACGCGTAGGAGACTAACTGTCTCACGATTGACGAAGTCCCAATCTCACACAATCCTTCTGACGATTATGTTTCCTGTTTAACACAGTTATCACTTTACGCACATTTCACATGTCACGTGATTCTCAGTTGACGAAGTCCTCGTCCTACACAATCCTTCTGTCGATTATGTTTCTTCAGTGGTAATTCACACATACAATGACTACTCACTATTCAGCGGGTACATACTCTGGATCCATATCACCCACGACAGAATACAGCTCGTGGTGAATATGGGGTGGGTTCCACCGGTTTCCAGAACTCCTGCGCTGATACAACCTTGCGCCCACAATCCACGGATCCGTGGCGCCAAGGAGGGAATGCCCGTCTCTTCTTTCTCTCCCGCCGCCGAGTGGTGCATTCGTCACTCCGACCGGGGTGCTGCATATTCACAGCATAGAATCACACATGATTCTTCCACAACACGAGTCGTACAGCATTCGACCTCAATGTTTGGTGAGCAACATTACAACTAAACGTGGAGACACCCAGAGACACGTCTGTTCTCCCCAAATCAATCAATCAATGAGGCTTATATCGCGCATATTCCGTGGGCACAGTTCTAGGCGCTCTGCAGTGATGCCGTGTGAGATGAAATTGTATACGGCCAGTAGATTCCAGCCATGTCGGCGCATATGTGACGGTCCACCACGAAACCAGTCTTAAGTCGCAGCAGACGAAAGCGAGCTAGTTCGAGGAAAAGGCACTGAGGGTCTATCTGGGTGAAATTCACTTTTTTGCAGAAACGTGTTCTGTAGACCCCAAATTACATGACAACCAAACAAATTATGCCAAAATCAATCGCTAAATAGTTAAATTATTGGATTTAAATGCAATACATTCATCAAAAAAGTCCAGCATGACATCAAAATGCCTCACTTTGACCGATAATTTGCTTAGTGTATCCCTGACAGGGCCCCAACAAGTTTGGTACCGTCGGAAAGCTTATTGCATCAGCTTTCGCGCCCTGCTGCGCAGTGGTTCAAAATACCCGTCCACTTCCTCCAAATAAGGAAACCGGCACGTAAACAAATTTTAAGATTGAACCAATCAGCTTTGTCTGCCTTCCAAAAAGGACTAGCAACGGCCTCCTCATTGGTCAAATCAGTCCAGGGGGAAGTAACACAGTATGATTTCCGTTCGCTGAACGAAACCAAAACAATGACTGACGTACGCCGATTGACAGCGCTTCTCAACTGCGATTCGCTTGAAAATAACCACGAACTCCAAGATTTGTTGTTGGATTTCTTTGCCGAAGACGTTGCTGGATTCAGTGACTCCGATTCTCATGCCGAAATATGTGACGCTTGCTGAATATGCGGACGAAGAGGAGACAGACCGTCCGCTTTTCAGTGTCAAAAACACCGTTGGCGTTTCTAATGGCACTGCATCAACTGCAAGAACACACGTAGTTGAGGCGAGTTGTAGAGGAGATGTGATGGAGGTGCATGCTGCAGTTCGTTAATTGCAACAGGGCTGTGATGTGCTCGAGAGAACTCGCCTTCGTTGCTGCAAAGCCAATGGAACTGGCTGCAAACAGATTAAAGTTCCCGACGCTGCACCCGGAAATACTCGTCGTGGATGTATCACCCAGTTTGATCCGGAGGAAATTGTAGCTCTACAGCTCTCAGTGCAAGACATGTGACATGTATAAAGGTGAGGTTGGAGGTGGTGTCAACATTGATGTGCAAGAGCTTTTGTGGTGAACAGACTGTCACAGTGGAGGAGTTCCTGTGTTTGGGATCTACATTCTGATCTGTATGTATTCCTATTCGATGCCAACAAAGTGATTGATACAAGTAAGTTGATTTTGCTCAAGTGTTTGTCAAACTAATGGACAAAAACGTAGGTGAGATGCATGTAACCTCTTTATTCCTGATAATGACAGTGACAATGTTTGCTGATGTGTATGACCTGTATTTGACCGTTTTCCTCCACATGTATGATGTAAACAAAGCCTTCAAAAATGGTGATAATTGTTCTTTTAACCCTTCGTTTTGCATTTAAATGATGCATGAAAGATCAAAGTACACTTGTGCAACATTTGGAAGGGTGAGGTTAATTTTCAACCCCCGTTGCTAAGGAAAATGTGAAGCTGGTGCCTTCCAAAACTTTCAAGCCCGATTTCTCAAAATGGCCGCCGGTCAACTTCTTTCATAAAAATGGCCGTAATATCGTTATTTATTGACCTAGAGCTTTAATTTTTTTTTCTAAACATCCAGGAAAGACTAACAATTTCAAAATAATAACTAACTCAAATCATCCAAATTTCGACTTAAGACTGATTTTGTGATGGACTGTCACATATTTACCTTTCACGGCCTTATTCCAAGTCACACGGGTATGGTAGACAATTATTAACTGTGCCTAAGCAATTTTGCCAGGAAAGACCCTTTTGTCAATCGTGGGATCTTTAACGTGCACACCCAATGTAGTATACACGGGGGGTGGTTCGGACACCGAAGAGAGTCTGCACACAAAGTTGACTCTGTGAAATAAATTTCCGCCGAACCTGGGATCGAACTCGCGCTGACAGCGGCCATCTGAATACAAATCCAGCGCGCTACCAACTGAGCTATATCCCCGCCTGTCTGTAAAGCTCTGTCTTTCACAATCCAAAATGGCTTCCTCCTGTTAACAATCTTCTCTCTCATTGGTCAATAGCAGCCAATGGAGATATACTTTACAAAAATAGGTCACCTCATCTCAACAGGTGATTTCTGCACTCATGTGAACCACAAGTATGGCAAGCCAATCTGTACACATGGGTTAAACACTTTTTAGACTAAATTATGTACAAATCCGTTTGTCACACAATCTAATAAAAACTCAATGCATGAGCAAATCAATAATAACATAATGTCATCAATAAATACATGAACAAAATGAATTAACAAGGAGGTAAAGAAATAAATCAATTAGCACCGTTTATTAGAACAGGAGGTGGTCCATATTATGCAACGGTCCATATTAGGCAACCTTCCCCTATTTCATGTACGATGTGTTGGACACGTGTTACCTACCATGGCACGCAATGGTATGGTATGGTATGGTGGGTCGGTTTAGGTGAAATACCATTGTAAGGTATGATATCGGTTGAGTTGTTCTGATATCGCGTTGGATTGATTTATGCTACAGTGGGCTTGGCTATGCTGGGATAGACTAGGTCATGCTTCGCCAAAATATGATACGGGTTGGGTTGCTTTTGGGTATCCTATACGTTTTGATAATCTTTGGTAGGATAGGGTGGGGTAGGCAAGGCAAGGTAGGGTGGGCAACAGTACAATATCATGAAAAGATCACATACCTATGGGTCTAGTTAATAGAATTCTGTATCTTGGCAGGTGTAACGGAGTCAATGACTGCCCGGGGAAGGAGGACGAAGCAGAATGTGACACCTACACCTGTCCAGGTCTCTACCGCTGTCGTGGTCTTGTGACCACCTGTGTGCATCCTGACCACCTGTGTGACGGCTGGCCGCAGTGTCCACAATTAGATGATGAACGATTCTGCAACATCACCTGTCCCCATAACTGCTCCTGCCTGGGCCACGCTTTCACCTGCAGCGGGGATTTCCAGGTGGAACTGTTCTTTGATCTCCGTTACCTGGATGTCCGTGGCACTGGGTTGTTACCTGAACGTATCGGCGAGAAACCTATGCTGATTCATCTCAGTATGGCCAGGTGTGAGTTGAAGCAGGTGGGGAACTTGAGGTTGCCCAACTTGCGCAGTTTAGATGTGAGTGACAATCGCATCACTTCTTTCCCAGCTTCTGATCTGAGCGGACTGACAAACCTGCAGAATCTGTCAATGGCTAGAAATCCTCTAACGGGAATGTTCACCAGTAACTTTTCTGTGATTTCTCCCGTGAACGAAGTCCTCCTGCAGATCGATTTGTCTGGTGTGAAATTTGAAGAGCTGGATGTGCGTAGCTCTCTGCCTTTTCCCAGGCTTCGCAGCCTCAACCTGACCAATAGCGGCGTGACACGTGTCATCGGTGACGGCTTCCGGTCGATGACGTCACTCGCCGTCCTTGACCTTCGAGGATGTCCTGTGACAGACTTTCCGAGAGACATATTCGAGGGTCTGGGAAATTTGAGGCAGGCGTTTGCTGACAACTTCAAACTGTGCTGCCCTGCCACGCTGCCTGCGGGTTTCAACCATGAGAACTGTCGGGCACCTTTCAACGAGGTGTCTTCGTGCGATGCTTTGCTCCGCTCCGATTTCTACCGTGTCTTTCTCTCTGTGCTGGCTGCCCTAGCTCTCATCAGTAACCTGGGTTGTTTCTGTCTGCGTGTCTTCGCCCTGACAGGCCGAGGCAAAAAGAGCGGGTTCAACGTGTTTGTGACTCACCTGTGTGTGTCAGACTTCGTGATGGGCGTGTACCTGGTGATGATCGGCGTGGCGGACCGCATGTACCTGGGCAGCTACCTGTGGGAGGACACGGCGTGGAAGAACAGCGCGGGGTGCAAGGTGGCCGGCCTTCTGTCCCTGCTGTCCAGCGAGGTGTCGGCCCTTCTCATCTGCCTCATCACGCTGGACAGGTTCCTGGCGATCCGTTTCCCTTTCAGCCGGCTTCGCTTCTCTCCCTTCTCCGCTCAGGTGGCCTGCCTGCTCACCTGGCTGGCGGGTGTCGTCCTGGTGACCGTTCCCCTCCTGCCTGCCACCTCCCACTGGCGGTTCTACAGCCAGACAGGTATCTGCATCCCGCTGCCCGTCACCCGCAATGACTTCCCAGGCCGGCACTACGCCTTCGGGGTGATGATCCTCCTCAACCTCGTGGTGTTCCTGCTGATCGCTGTTGGCCAGATCTCCGTCTACACGGCCATGACCGGAAACTCCATCACCTCCACGGACACGGGCCGGAGGTCCAGGGATCTGATCGTGGCCCGACGACTCCTCACCGTGGTGGTGTCGGACTTCCTCTGCTGGTTCCCCATCGGTCTGCTGGGCGTGCTGTCGACTAGCGGCGTGCCCATTGCCGGCGAGGTCAACGTTGGCATGGCCATCCTGGTGCTGCCGCTCAACTCGGCGCTCAACCCCTTCCTCTACACGCTCAACATGATCCAGGAGAAGAGGCGGAAAGCCAGGGAGGAGAAGCTGCTGAAGTTCATCATGGAGCGCAGGAAGAGGGAGCTGGTGGAGGGGGCGGGAGGGAAGGACATGTAAATGTTGTGAGAGTTGTTTTTTTAAACACACAGTGATGATAACACACCATAGAAGGAAGCTAAGGCAAGTTCAGTATACGTGCGGTCACGTGGTACGATATGGGCCCTCGAGTCGAAGTGTTGGCGGGCTGGAAGGTAGGATTTTCACTTAGTATTCAATATATATACCAGTCATTCATAACTACTATCAATTAGATTATGTTTCTTACGATGCTAGCTTATCCCTCCTTCATTCCTACTATGCTCAGTTCTTTGGTTTAGCAAGAAACGTCTATGAAAAATTCCAATCGCATGCTAAGGTCAAAGTGCACCCATGCTAAGGTCAAAGTGCAATTCTTTCAGGCAGTTTTTTGTGCATTCCCTCGATCTATTGTACACTCTGAAACATTTCGGGAGGTTACCAGCTACCCATCTTTGTATTGTGGACAAAAACAAGAATGTGGAGGTCCTTGATCGCATGGAAACAAAATCGTGTGTGGGGTCCCAGTTTTTGCTAAGATCAAAGTGCACATGTCTGTAAATTGCAGAAATGCTAAGGTCAAAGTGCTTTTTAAGATCATAGAGACTGCCCTCCATTTATAGTTTTTGACTCACCTGAGTAATTGGTGAGTATTAGGATTCATATGTGTCCGGTGGTATAGCCGGGCGGCCGGCCGAAACTTTAAGGGTTTGATGATCTCACGACGTAACCCCAGTTTTGTTGACCCTCGTCCAATTTGGGGGTCACAGCGGGGTCATGTTCGTTTTATAAAACTTAACGTTGAGATTTTATCAGATGTTATTGAAGCTACCGCTTTGATACTCACACTTCTTGGGTTTGATAATCTTCCGACTTGACGTAAGTTTGATTGACCCTCGTCAAGTTCTGGGGTCACAGGGGGGGGGGGGGTTCATGTTCGATTCATTATAACTTAACATCGATGTTATCTCATGCGTTTTTGAAGCTAGAGCTTTGAACACTTGAAGGGATTGATAATCTATCGACGTGACCGTAGTTTGGTTGACCCCAGTCACATTTTGGGGTCACAATGGTGTCATGTTTGTAAAAGCTTTACATTGAGGTTTTGTCAGTTATTTTGGGAGCAAAAGCCTCTAAATTTCACTAAATTGTAGGTGTTGGTAATCAGCAGGCATGACCAAAATTTGGCTTGTTTTCATCAAATTTTAGAATCCCGGCAGCAAAATGTTTGCTGGAAAAGATTTTGACCACTGACAATGTCCACTGAGCTATCAAGGGTATAAGCCTTGACCTCATTAAGCTATGATGTCATTGTTTGATTTGGTCAGTCTTGGCTACTCTTGGTGATGACATCATGTTAGGATGTCATAGTGTCAAAAATGAGGTCACTCAAGTGTCTGAGTGTACATATTTTATATGGGCTAGCCAACAACCAATATGGGAAAGAAAATAAGTAATTATCATCATTCTTGTTCAAAAACAAAAAAAGACTTTTTTCCGAAAATAATTTGGTGGATGTTGAGTATGTCAGACTAGTGCTGGTAGTGGGAAGGAGGTTGGTTTGAATATGTGAAATATTCTTAGAGTTGACTGGATTGATACAGGTCACATATTATAGATCAAGTTTGTGTCAATCAGTTGGTCAGTATAAAGTTCTCTTGAACATTATTTTTATGAATGTGGAACAGCTTTTATTTCCAAAAAAAATCTTGTTGCAGGTAGAGCAAGAAAAAGGCTTCTATTCCTCGTGCCCATTGATATGCGATCCAAAGGAGTACTTGGCCATGAACTCCTTGTCACAATACGGGCATGTGTACCTCGAGCCACCGCCAATCTTGTGATAAGGACGCTCATGTTCTACCAGGGCCCACTTTCTGGCATACATCTTGCCGCAGGTGTTGCACAGATGTGATTTTTTTGTGGGGGTGGAAGTGGCCAATGGTTGTCCTGGTAGTACCTCCTCTTGCTGCTCCTCATCACCGACCTCCTGGGACATAGAGGTTGACGCCAAGGGTTTCACTGGGTGGACTTTTTCTACTTCCTCCTGATCCCCACCGGCTTCCACCACCACTTCATGACTGATTTCATGAATGCTGTCGAGAGTCTCAAATGAAAGACTGTCCATGTGTAAAAAGCACAACCTCGCATACCGTGAATATTTTGTAACATAATTCTCTTGACTGCCATAGTATGGGACCCCAAACAAATGTTCGGCCACAAGGAAGCCTCTACAACAATGTTTTCAATGTAATAGCCTTAAAGACTAAAAATGGAGGGTGTTGTATTTGTGGGTTTCGTGTACAGAGAGGCGGAGACACAGTGTAGGTTCGGCCATGCTTTATTATCAAGAACCCTCACTCTTCCTATATTCATACGGAGTGCTGTCCCTTGGACCTTTCGCTAATTGACTCGCTCTAATGGAGCTATCTCTAAATGGAACATGATGATATGCTTGCCTAGCAATATACATGACAGAGGGCAGTCTCTATGATCTGAAAAAGCACTTTGACCTTAGCATTTCTGCAATTCTGTATTATTGCAGCTGTTTTCTCAAGAGCTGGCAGAAGAATCTTGAAGAAGAGGCATGCAGCGGACTTTGTTACACCCTGAGGAGAAATCAGCTGAGACAAGTGTTGAGGCCAAGGGAACACATTTGACAATAATTATCACCTTTGACTTGACTTCCAAGGTATTGTTATTGTTGATGATGCCCTCCCCCTCAGTGTCTACTTCTTTAACTTCTCAAATGCTTATAATAAATTGATTTTCAAGTGTATCACAATTGTTTTGCATCAGTTACATAGGATAAAGCATTATTTATGTCATGGTTGATTGGCACAATGTAAGACAAAAAGTAAATAAAAAAATAATTACCAAAAGATGATGGCCAGGCATAAAATACCCTGAGTCAGAAAGTCATACTGATTAAATAATGTTTTCGTATTATGGTTAATCGGCACAATGTAAAACATACAGTAAATAATTGACAAGCATCAAAAGACGAGGACCAGGCAAATAATACTCTGAGTGAGATGACTAGCTGCAGATGATGTAGATACATCATCTTGTTTACTTGCAAAGTGACTAGAATTTTTGACGCGGGGGGGGGGGGGGGGGGGGGGTTGGTTGGTTGGTTGAGCAAAAGGACATCAGGCAGATTATGCTATTCAGTGTTCAAGATGAATACAATTACAAGTCATGTTTCGGAGGGGGGGGGGGGGGAAACGACATCAGGCAGATTATGCTGTTCAGTATTCAAAGATGAATACAAGTCATGTTTGAAAGTCACTGTCTGATTCCATTCTGACTGGTGCCTTCAGTCGGATCTTGAGGGATTTCTTGTATCTGTTGCCTGTGCACTGCATCTCTGCCAACGCCCTCTTGATCTGGTTGGTCATCCATAAAGTCTTGCAGCAGCACTTTCTTCTTCATCCACCTGTGAACAGAATTCAATGTGAACTAACATCAAGGACTAGCATTATTCTTTTACAATAGTTTTCTCCTATTCTCTTCACATTTTTTATGCCAAATGTTATGATTTGCCTGTACTTTGCGAGGACAGAATTGATATATTCTCATATTGAATAAACCTGGCTTGTTGAGAGGGAAACTGAACAGGATGCTTTTAAAACAGATGTTGTGTCTGTGTGCCCCGGAAAAAAAGCACAGATAAAATCTTTGCAATCTGATGCTTTGGCACAACATTAACCTTTTTTCCCTCTCATAAAATGAGAATTTTGACTGCAACTAAAAAACAATTTGAAGTTATGCCCAAGCAGTGATACATAGTTTATGAGCTATTTTAGCATATAAAATGCTCGTGCAGATCTTGAAGTTTTGACTTTTGTTCCTCAGAATGTTTTTCCTCTCTCTGAAATTTCATTCCTAAACCCCTGAAATGAGTGGATCCTAGAGGGTGGCCGAGCTTCTGTTTGTCATATCATATATTTTATACACAGATAAATTAGTTTTTTGCTCATGCATTGTTGTTGAGGGTACTATTAGGTAAAACTCTCAAGACAGATACATATATACATTATTTGGATTGTACCTGGAAAACTCTCTCAGCTGACTTGTTCACTCTGTCTGTATCATGAAGAGAGGAAAGGATGTGTTTCCCTCTCTTTCCTTCTTGGTAGACACTGCTGAACTTGTGTTTTGTCTGAAACATGAAGACATATTATACAATCAGCAATTAAAAGTATCACAGTCAGACTCGGTCCTATTGTTGCATCCATCGACCACAGTGGCCCCCCCTCACCACCCCCACCAAACTTTTTGCGATCATGTTTTCTTAGTGTTTTTAATGTTATTCATAAATCATAACCTCTGTCATCCTACCCTGATTTTATTTTTAAGCTTCCCTTCTTTTTCAGATCTCATTTTCTTGAAATATTGTTAGTCTGGTATACCCTGAATGCTTTTCCATGTGTTCGGCTGTATGTTTTAATTTAACAGCAGACACAAATAAAAGAGTTCCTCGTTCCTACAGAGTTCTGGGCTTCTTTTCTCTATGTGTGTGTGTGTGTGTGTGTGTGTGTGTGTGTGTGTGTGTGTGTGTGTGAGTGTGTGTGTGTGTGCTTCCAAGCAAAATTGGCAAACTTTAAGAGTGTATAGTTTGGCACTGATTCATAGTTTGGCACTGATTTCAAATTTTTTTTTAACAAGTTTTGCTCATTTAGAACAAACCTCAAAAACCTGGAACTCCTCTCCCGGTTCCCTGAAGCTGTTGCCATGGACGACATGGACATGGGCTACACAGCAGCTCAGCTTCACCGTCTCCCCATGATGATTTCCAGATCTGTTGCTGCCTGGGCAGCTCTCACAATCTACATTTCAAACAGAAAAGTCCTGCAAAATGACAGTGGCAACACCCATTTCAAGACCCCCCCCAAAAAAAAAGGTCTGAAAGGGATGGACTTATATACAGTAGAGGTAAATTTAAACAGGTTATGATTAGAAAATCAGAACAATTAAGGTCAGAGGAGAGACGGGAAAGTCTTCAATTGAGGGGGGTTGTAAAAGCTGGATTCTACTGTATTTCTGAATCATAGTGCTCATTAATATACACTTTCAAATGGTGTAAGCAATGCAGTGCTTCCATGATGCAGGCTTTCTAAAAGTATGTTGATTTGGGTTTGTACTCTTTTTCGGCATTGTGTGCGTATTTTTCTACTTTTTAGTTCAAATACATAAATTCGGAAATCTTTCTTTTTATATTTAGTCAAGTTTTGACTAAATATTTTAACATCGAGGGGGAATCGAAACGAGGGTCGTGGTGTATGTGCGTGTGTGTGTGTGTGTGTGTGCGTGTGTCTGTCTGTCTGTGTGTGTGTGTGTAGAGCGATTCAGACTAAACCACTGGACCGATCTTTATGAAATTTGACATGAGAGTTCCTGGGTATGAAATCCCCGAACGTTTTTTTCATTTTTTTGATAAATGTCTTTGATGACGTCATATCCGGCTTTTCGTGAAAGTTGAGGCGGCACTGTCACGCCCTCATTTTTCAACCAAATTGGTTGAAATTTTGGTCAAGTAATCTTCGACGAAGCCCGGACTTCGGTATTGCATTTCAGCTTGGTGGCTTAAAAATTAATTAATGACTTTGGTCATTAAAAATCTGAAAATTGTAAAAAAAAAAATAAAAATTTATAAAACGATCCAAATTTACGTTTATCTTATTCTCCATCATTTGCTGATTCCAAAAACATATAAATATGTTATATTCGGATTAAAAACAAGCTCTGAAAATTAAATATATAAAAATTATTATCAAAATTAAATTGTCGAAATCAATTTAAAAACACTTTCATCTTATTCCTTGTCGGTTCCTGATTCCAAAAACATATAGATATGATATGTTTGGATTAAAAACACGCTCAGAAAGTTAAAACAAAGAGAGGTACAGAAAAGCGTGCTATCCTTCTTTGCGCAACTACTACCCCGCTCTTCTTGTCAATTTCACTGCCTTTGCCATGAGCGGTGGACTGACGATGCTACGAGTATACGGTCTTGCTGAACAATGGCATTACGTTCAGTTTCATTCTGTGAGTTCGACAGCTACTTGACTAAATATTGTATTTTCGCCTTACGCGACTTGTTCTTTCTTTATTTGGTGTTTAACGTCGTTTCCAACTATTCAAGGTTATATCGCGACGGGGAAAGGGGGGAGATGGGATAGGGGAAAGGGGGGAGATGGGATAGAGCCACTTGTTAATTGTTTCTTGTTCACAAAAGCACTACTCAAACAATTGCTCCAGGGGCTTGCAACGTAGTACAATATATGACCTTACTGGGAGAATGCAAGTTGCCAGTACAAAAGACTTAACATTTCTTACATACTGCTTGACTAAAATCTTTACAAAAATTGACTATATTCTATACAAGAAACACTTAACACAAGGGTAAAAGGAGAAACAAAATCCATTAGTCGCCTCTTACGACATGCTGGGGAGCATCGGGTAAATTCTTCCCCCTAAACCGCGGGGGGTAAGGTTGCCATAAAGCAACACAAGACCAATGTGGTCGATGTATCATACACAAAGCAACACAAGTGTTTATTTTGTTTATGTATGTAGGTATTCAATGGCACATTAAATTAGGAAAAGATAAAAACATTAATTGCAACTGACTTGTCAACCACAAACAAACTTTCAGCTCTACAAACCCAAAGGACTGAAGGCTAATGTTTCCCAGAAGCTCACTGATCATTCTAGGTTTACATAAAAGCTTATGTTTTCTAACACTGAAAAGCTTGCAGATAAATATTTTCTTCATCTACAAGCATGTACAACTTATACATTGGATACTATAACCACCTTATGCACTGACCACAGACTGTTATAATTATGTTCGATATATTATCTCTCTTGAAACAAATGTAATCTTGCAGGTGGGTTGGTTAAGTGGCTATGTTTTAAAGTTAAGAGAAGAAAGTCATAACTACCCATGCTTAGGGCAAACCGTTATCTTCAAAATGTAGTTTTTTTCATAATATATATATTTGGTATAATTGCACACAATGTTTAAAATGGCACATAATGCAAAAGCATTTTCATGGACCCACTGACACTTGAATTGCTGGAAGGATAAATGTTTGCAATTTTTTCTCCCAAAAAGAAAAATGATACTTGCTATCTGCACAATCAAAAAAAAATGCAGGTCACACAGAGTGCATACATTGAATTAGGGTTCAAAATGAAGCATCATCACAAAATTAAACTGAA
>NC_090247.1:74375207-74397707 GCF_037325665.1 Littorina saxatilis
TGAGGTGGAACCAAAATCGGTTCCGCGCTGCGCGCTGAGAGCACTTGTTGAAATATCTCATCGATGAGGTTGTGTCCGGGGTCTCTCTGAATAAGCCCACCAAATTTGAAGCAGATCCATCGAGAACCTTGGCCGCGCATCGCGCACAGACACACAGACAGACAGACAGACAGACAGACAGACACTAGTCGTATATATATATAGAAGCGTATAACATCAGCAAAACTGAGAAAATACAGCACATTGGTTATCACATAAGAAAGTATATTAAAAATAAATTAACATGCATTCACCATCAACAATGCACAAACGAAAGTCAGCACCTTGCCGGTTATCACATATTGTCTAAGAGAGTAGAATAAGAGTATATAATCATGCAAAACAAAATTAACAATACTGAAACAATACAGAACACTGACCCCGTGCATCAGAGCGACAACACCAGCATCTACCGCCCCACCTGAGAATTGATTGATTGGTTCATTACATTAAGTCACAACATACAACATACTGACAAGCAAACCGTGACAAGTGTGCAAGCATGCATCATGTAGTGCAAGTATGTATGCAAGGCAAGAAACTAAACACATAAAAACCGAAAATGAAAATGACTAAATGACGCCAGAGACGCTGGACATAGTAGAGCTTGGGTCAGACATCGTTCTAGAGCATGACGTAGAGGCGTTCACAACAGTCATGTTGCACGGCTCCCCAATGTCAATGAAAGTGACGCCAGAGACGCTGGACATAGTAGAGCTTGGGTCAGACATCGTTCTAGAGCATGACGTAGAGGCGTTCACAACAGTCATGTTGTACGGCTCCCCAATGTCAATCAAAGTGCGCGTCCCTGCGTCCTATACACACTGGAAGCCGAAATCACGCACTAGAAATTCATGGAGGGGGGCCCGGGACGCACTGAACGTATGAAGAGCGGGTCCCGGGACGCACTAAACCTATGAAGAGCGGGGCCCGGGACGCACTAAACCTATGAAGAGCGGGGCCCGGGACGCACTAAACCTATGAAGAGCGGGGCCCGGTACGTAGCTACTTTATTTACGTTATCGTGCGTCCCGTGGGTATTTTTTCAGACTGCAGTGCAAGCACAAACTTAATGCCAATTTCACGCGGGAAACGATATCGGAAAGAAGTCCGTCAAGCCGGTGTAGATCAGTGAAGGTAAAACCTTGGACTCTTCGGACCCTCTAAAACTCCGCTTGGCCTGCGTTTTTTTTTTTTTTTCGCGCAACGTGTAGCGGAATGGGGAAAAAAAGAGAATTTGGCGGCGCGGCAGTGCTGCTTGAGAATAGACTGAATCCTATTGTTGACGCATGCAGTGTGATTGCAGCGTGCGACCAACCAATCAGAGCAATTAATGTATTTCAAGGGGCACAATCTACTCTTTTGTCAAAAAGTAACGCGGGAGGGGTCATGCCAATACGTCCCAGTACCATTGTTTCCCAGTACCATTGCGTCCCTCAAAAATGCCGTCTCATTGCGTTCCATTAACTTGATTAAGCAATCCCATTTAATACCATTGGGTCCCAATGCCATTGCGTCCCGTACCATTGCGTCCCAACAAAATTGCGTGTCGATAGGTCCCAAGAAAATTGCATCTCGATACGTCCCATAAAGGAATCCCATTACGTCCCCGTACCATTACGTCCCAACACAATTGTTACTTGAGCAATGCTTGAACGCTGCGGTGGGCAGTGTGTGTGGGTGTGTGTGTGTGTGAGGGGGGGTGAATGGGGAGGTGAGGTGGGCACAGTGAGGTGTGGGCCGCGGAAGGGGGGACACGCGGAAGGGGGGATGGGGTACGTGATCATCGTGGTCAGACTAGGGGAGAGAAGGGATGGGTGGGTGTGAACAGTGATTAAGGATGGAGAAGAGATAAATAAATAGACATACACACAATCTGTTAAACACATCGATTTATGAGATATTTCGTTGGTCAGACAATTTTTAATTCATTATATTTTATAATCTGATGAAAGATGACAAGTCCCTTTTTTAAGCAAGACCTTTAATTCAAGAGTCAAAATTTATTTTGATTTAAGTGACACGTAGAAGATAACATATTGTAACAAGTATTATGACCCCTTTTTTTCCTTCATGATTTTTCACAAAGAAGAAAATTAATGTACTGTCTGATTGTGCAGTTTCCAATAATTATTCTGTGTTTGTCAATTATTGTTCTCCAGTCACAGAGAGAGAGAGAGAGAGAGAGAGAGAGAGAGAGAGAGAGAGAGAGAGAGAGAGAGAGAGAGAGAGAGAGAGAGAGAGAGAGAGAGAGAGAGGCAGAGAGAGAGACAGAGTGAGTGAGCGAGCGAGTGAGCAAGAGAGAGAGATAGAGAGAGTCACACACATACACACACACACACACACACACACTGAAACACACACACACACACACGCACACACATACACAGACATACATATACACACACAAACCAGGAGTGAGAGCGAGAGAAAAAATGAGAAAGAGAGAGTCGTCAGTAAGTAGTTGTATTGACACGTAGCGATAATGACACGTAGCGCTAAAAGATGTAGTGCTGTCGACACGTAGTGATAGTGAACGAATGATAGCGACTTATCGACAAATTATTTGTAGCACTAATCAACGTAGCGATAGCGGCACGTAGCACAAATGACACGTAGGACAAATGACACGTAGCGCCAGCGATACGCACCCGGAACCTATCGATATATTTTTTTGGTCAATGTCCGTCCACATGTTTGTCCGACATCACCGATACACATCTTTTTATTTTATTTTTATTTGTGAAATACTGCTATGTACCGACACGTTTTGTAATAAAAGTGCGTTTTGTAATAAATGTATTACAAATCGTGTTCGGCTTACACAATTTTTATTACAAATCGTGTTGAACGCGTTTTGTAATAAAAATTGTGTAATCCGAAGACGATTTGTAATAAATTTATTACAAAACGCACATTTATTACAAAACGTGTCGCTACACTGCTACAGTAACATCTCAGAAATTAAATTCACTAGTATTGGCCCAGCCAACAAGACATTAGCGGCCGATAGTCGGCCGAACACCCTTCAAAAAGTCGGGCCGGTGACGTCAAAAGAGACGACGCGGGTGTTGGCCCGACTAACTTTTGCAAAGAGGCAACGAGGCGGCCGACAGGCGGCCGAACACCTGTACTATGGCGGCACGCATCCGGTCCGATGTTAATCGGCCCGATGACTTGTTGGACCTGCGGCCCGACACCTTATGCCGACATCGGGAAGATATCGATTTCAGCGGCATAAGGTGTCGGGCCGCAGGTCCAACAAGCCATCGGGCCGATTAACATCGGACCGGATGCGTGCCGCCATAGTATAGGTGTTCGGCCGCCTGTCGGCCGCCTCGTTGCCTCTTTGCAAAAGTTAGTCGGGCCAACACCCGCGTCGTCTCTTTTGACGTCACAGCCCCGACTTTTTGAAGGGTGTTCGGCCGATTATCGGCCGCTAATGTCTTGCTGGCTGGGTGCAGCTACAGATACAGCAGTATGTACAACCCCCCCCCCCCCCCCCCCAGTGTAACAGTGCAAAATCCACTTACAGCTACAGCTACAGCAGTACAACCCCCATCCCCCCAGTCTTAAAGTGGAAAACAAACCTACAGATACAGCAGTATGTACAACCCCCCCCCCCCAGTGTAACAGTGCAAAACACATTACCAGCTACAGATACAGCAGTATGTAGAACCCCCCCCCCCCCCCCCCCGCCGCCTCTACCGCCCTCACTGTAACAGTACAAAACACACCTACAGCTACAGATACAGCAGTATGTAGAACCCCCCCCCCCCCCCCCGCCTCTACCGCCCTCACTGTAACAGTACAAAACACCTACAGCTACAGATACAGCAGTATGTACAACCCCCCCCCCCTCTGTATTACAGTATAAAACACACCTACAGCAACAGATTCAGCACGGCATGTACAACCCCCCCCCCCCCCCCCAAGTGTAACAGTGCAAAAAATACTTACAGCTACAGCTTCAGCAGTATGTACACCCCCTCCCCCTACGTAACAGTACAAAACACACCTACAGCTACAGATACAGCAGTATGTATACCCCCCCCCCCACCCCCACCCCCAATGTAACAGTGCAAAACACACTTACAGCTACAAATTCAGCAGTATGTACAACCCCCCCTCCCCCAACCCAAATGTAACAGTGCAACAAGAAGGGCAAAGCCCATACGACTCACATGCTTGACCTTGACCTTTACATGACCTTGACCTTCAGGGTCAAGGTCAAATAACTAAACCTAGCAATGACATCATACACTAAGAACTGCTTTACAGATTTGTCCTACCAAAATACATGTGACCTTGACCCCAGGTCAAGGTCATCCAAGGTCATGCAACACAAAGCTGTTAATTCAAGACATAGGAAGTACAATGGTGCTTATTGGCTCTTTCTACCAAGAGATATGGTCACTTTTAGTGGTTCACTACCTTATTTTGGTCACATTTCATAAGGGTCAAAGTGACCTTGACCTTGATCATATGTGACCAAATGTGTCTCATGATGAAAGCATAACATGTGCCCCACATAATTTTTAAGTTTGAAACAGTTATCTTCCACAGTTCAAGGTCTAGGTCACTTCAAAATATGTATACAATCCAACTTTAAAGGACCCTTGCGACCTTGACCTTAAAGAAAGGTCAACCAAACTGGTGTCCAAAGATAGGGCTTACATTGCCCTGTATAGCATACATAGCTAAGGTTGCCATTCTCAATAACTTCAGAAAAAAATGCGAAAATGTGAAAAATGGTCGTTTTTAAGACAACAATTACGGCCCCTGTGACCTTGAACTTGAAGTGAGGTCAAGTTGCCGCACATGTTTTTTGAGATCTTGTAACCATACACCATCGGGCCACATCAGGTGTTGATAGACTTAATAGTGTCCAAGAAATATCCAACGTTAAAGTTTTCCGGACGGACGGACGGACGCCGGGACGGACGGACGGACGGACGACTCGGGTGAGTACATAGACTCACTTTTGCTTCGCATGTGAGTCAAAAAACACCTACAGCTACAGCAGTATGTACACCCCCCCTCCCCCCAACTGTAACAGCACAAATCGCACCTACTGCTACAGATACAGCAGTGTGTACAACCCCCCCCTCCCCACCTCCCCCAGTACGTGTAACAGTGCAAAACACACCTACAGCTGTATGTACAACCCCCACCCCCCCCCCCCACTGTAACAGTACAAAACTCATTTACAGCTACATATTCAGAATTATGTACACCCCCCCTCCCCCCGCTGCCACTACTGTAACAGTACAAAACATACCTACAGCTTCAGATACAGCAGTATGTACAACCCCCTTCCCCAGTGTAGAGTGCAAAACACACCTAGAGCTACAGATACAGCAGTATGTACAACACTCCACCCCCTTCCCCCGTGTAGAGTGCAAAACACACCTAGAGCTACAGATACAGCAGTATGTACAACCCCAACCCCACCCCCCCCCACCCCTGTGTGCAAAACACACCTACAGCTACAAAAACAGCAGTATGTTCAACCCCCCTCCCCCCCTACTGTAACAGTACATAACACACCTACAACTACAGATACAGCAGTATGTTCAACCCCCCCCCTCCCCCCCTCCCCCCCTACTGTAACAGTACATAACACACCTACAGCTACAGATACATCAGTATGTACACCCCCCCCCCCCCAAGTGTAACAGTACAAAACACATGCACCTACAGCTACAGCAGTATGTACAACCCCCCCTTCCCCCCCCCCCCCAGTGTTACTGTGCAAAACACACCTACAGCTACAGATTCAGCAGTATGTACACCCCCCCCCCCCCCAAGTGTGCATCAGTGCAAAACACACCACCAGCTACAGATAGATCAGTATGTACAACCCCCCCCCCCCCTCAAGTGTTACAATGCAATACACACACCTACAGCTACATATACATCAGCATGTACACCCCCCCCCCCCAAGTGTAACAGTGCAAACCACACGTACAGCTACAGATTCAGCAGTATGTAAAAAACGAAATCACTTACTGAGTCGCTCCATCCGTCGGTTGTCCTCGTGTTGACGTCAGTGCTCTGATTGTCACTGCCAAGTCTCTGACTGGCTACACAACTATTGAACTATCACCGCCACCACGTGGCACTGGGACCAGCACTCAGATTGAGATCCCGAGGCGACATTCGTCTCGGATAACATATCATCAATGTGCTGTCCAACATTCGCAAGAATGTCTCTTCTTTCGATATTAACTTGAACTAAGAAAAAAAAATAAAATTCGCTCACGCGGGAAAGTAGCAGCCATGTTCATCTTGTTTACCGTAAGGAAAGCTATTTGAGTAATTCAAGTATATATGATGGCGTATTTTTAAAATGTAAAACTCATGGTTTGAGCTCATGCTGTATTTGATTGCAAATATACAAACAAAACTTACAATTAATTATCCTACTCCTATGTGAAAAAGTCAACACATATGAATAATTTAGTTTCGCATTTGCAGGGTCATGTCACGCCGTTGACGGCCCGACGTTTGAACAGGGGACGTAACAAATGTTAAAATAATGATTGTCATGAATCGATATTCTGAAGCGCGAACCTGTCAAGAATAGAATAGGCAACCGAGACTACTCGCGCATTACACGACGTAGCCAAGTGACGTATTCATGTGACGTATCCAAGTGTACTGACGTAAACTAAAATCGTTTCACGAGAGGGTCGTTTTCCGCAAGTCCACGGAACGAAGAACGCTTGGAAGAAAAGCCGTTCCCCTTCTTTGAAGGTAAGTGACTGTGATTATTACATCGACAATCGTTCCACGGGATCTGGGCGGAGATGAGTATATCGTGTCAGTCATGTACATTGTGTTGTTGTCAAGTTGTGTACGTTTGAATGTGCGCTGTTGCCAAATCCCCATTTTCCGAAACACAGTAATAGAATGAGAACGATAATAAAATATGAACAAACCAAGTCTTTTAGACAGGCTGTGTAGGTAACACATATGGCCCTTTGATCTGTTTCAGGAACCCACGGTCCAATTGATTCATTCATCTTCCTCTTCCTCATGTTGCCGTAATTGTGGAGAGAGATGTAACCAGACTACTACTGCTATTAACTTGATGATGGTGTCTTGAGAAGAAGAGTGATGACCCAAACCAGGAGCGCGGTCTTCAAGACCAGTCAAGTGCTGCACGTCATCTCGAGTACCTTTTCAATGACATCGAGCTAAGTCAAAACTTCATAAACATTATGTGTATTCCTTTTGTTTTGATGTCCTCCAAGGGAAAGTTCTGAAGAACGTTTGCGGCAGCGGAGTCACGTTAGATTACCATGACAGAATTGAAATCCAGCAGCAATAGACATTTGATCAGAGTGTGCTGTGATGCAAGTAACATGACCTAGCTTGAACAGTGTGTGATACATTTAGTACGATACTGATATTTAGCAAAATATATAGACTAACCTGATTAATGTGTGCTGCATTGTAAGAATCTTATTAACACTATCCATGTATTAAATTATGTAAACCAATGTTGACCTTTCTCCGCTACTTCGAGAGCATGGGAAAGAGTGAAGGAAAGTAAAGTCAAGGCAGTACCTGTTTCTTTAGCTAATACGAAAAGGCGGCGTGTTTTCCTTCCATAAACTTCCTTTGGAAGGCGCACGCAGAAAGAAACAGGCTGACGAAAACTGACTTGTGACATATGGGGGCTTCGTCCGGGATTTTGTAACTCGTAATTTCAATTTGGCTTCCCCAAACAAATTTTCTTCAAACAAATTCCCTATTCGTTTTTCGTTTGTGTGTTCGTCCGTTCATGTTCATCATCGTATAAATCAACTTTTGTATTTATTCATGTTTATAGTTAGTTCATCATTTAACGATAACAGAGTCTGACGTGTGTGCTTCAGCACACGGGAATAATCCAAATGAAGAGTGACGCAAGGCTTTGACGTCACTATAATAATTCACGTAAAGCACTAATGTTATAGTAGTTTAGTTCCCCCTATTTGGCTGTGCTAAACAAAAAGCTATAACAGAAGACAGTGGACTAACACCCTGTCAAGCCATCCTGTGTCCCTTAGTCGACAAAATTTATAATATTGTTGGTCGCCGTGGGAGGTTGGTGGGCGAATTGGGTTATATACGAGGGATAGCACTCATCTTCGTCCAGAAGGACCGTGGAAGTGAAGTTGATTCTGCAGACAGTCACACTTCACAACGCCAAGAGTAAGGGTTAGGAAATTTAGATTATTGTCTATACAGCAGTAGATAATTGAAGAATCTTATTTCGACTTACTGTGCGATAGAATCGAGTTGATATTGATATAGGCGAAAGGTCCACGTTGATGGAGCGCCGATGAGATATTAAAATGAAGTTCACTCGATAGAACGGTATATTGTTTGACATATACCAGAAGAACCATAAATTCTAGTGTTAGGTATCCGTGGTTATAAAAGGATATTAGAATGGTTCAGAGAAATCGTGTCATTGGGACACGTAACGTTTACTGAGGTAACGTTGAACGTTCATGAATTCAAGTAGCAAAGTGAGCTTCACTAAAGTAACACTTCATTCTATAGTGGGGGAGTTTTCTCTCTCTAGTAAATAGTGTGTGAAAAGCAGTTTAGTCAAATCGGTTTTTCAACCGAGCATCACGTATTTGCAGTTTGATTCAGTGAATATCTGTGTGTGAGTTAACGTAAAGGATATGCAAACATCCAAACACCCGAGTACTAGGGCGCATATAGCAAGAATGAACGCTGACCCGCAGAACCAGAATACGGCCGAGGCCGTAGTTTCAGATGTTGAAGGGGGTGACACATATGTCAACACCCAAGGAGAATCGAGCGATAATGATTCTCAGACGTTAGGCGCGCGTGTAACGACTTATGTATCCGCTGCGAGTAATGAACGTGCAGGTCCGATCCACCCTGTAAAATCCGGATTGGAGTGGACTCGCGAACTTTTGGCGATAGGACGAGAGTTAGGACTCGAAGGCAAAGACTTGCGGGAGTTTGTAGCTGAAGAACGCGCACGAGAGGAACGTGAACGTGAACGTGAAGTTCTCGAACGTGAACGAGAAGCCGATCGCGCGTTTCAGCTAGAACAGTTGAGGATACAAACGGAAGCACGCCGAGACAACGCCAACAATAACGCGTCGAGGCGTCGTGGGGATGACGACTTTATCCCAAAAATCCCTTTTCTTGATGACAAAGACGACATCGAGAGTTGGTTTGCACAATTTGAACATTATGCAACCGACTGTCATCTCGACGACGAACGCAAAGCTACGAGAATGGTGTATTTCCTGAAAGGAAAGGCAAGAACCATTTATGCAAAACTCAGTTTCGAAGACGCGCGCAACTACAACACTTTGAAGAATGCGTTGTATGATGGATTTCAACTGACAGCAGATCAATATCGGAAGAAATTCCGTCAGCTAAAGCGAAACCCATCTGACACGTACAAAGAACATGTCACCAAACTTGAGCGCATCCTCGATAAATGGATCGAGTTAGCCAAGTGCGATGAACATGTGGCAGATCTGAAGGATCTAGTTCTCAGAGAACAATTAGAGAACACCTTCCCTGCCGAAGTGATGTTGCACGTACTTGATCGGAAACCGAAGTCTGCGAAAGAAATGGGCGAAATTGCCACGGAGTACGAACAATCACGTTCGAACATCAGGCCACGGCAATCTCACCAAAACCATTCTAGCGGCAACGCGTTTTCGAACACGAAAGGTTCGAACGTCGTCGAAAGTGACGCGAAAGAGAAATCGTCACAGAAAGAACATAAATACGTGAGCGATGATGAAAAACAAAGACTGAAAGCCACAGGCTGTTGTTTTTTTTGCAAGGGCAAAGGGCACCTGTCGCGATTTTGTCCCAATAAGGGAGAAAGCGTTCACGCAGTTCATGTTCGAAATGAATTTGATGGACAAGAAATCCCCGTACATCTTGACAAGCTGTGCAAGTCGTGCAAAAAGAAGGATTTCAAAGAGGAAGTGTTCATCAAATTAGACGGCCGAATCGTAAAAGCATTACGCGATTCCGGATGCTCAGGTATTATGGTCAGGGCCGACCTTATACCTGAAGAAAGGTACTTGGCAAAGAAAAAAGAAACTACGCTCGCAGAGAAGAAAACACGGAAATTGTGTCCCACGGCTGTGGCCCACATTGACTGTCCGTATTTTGATGCCAAAACCGAAGTGGTCA
The DNA here is from genome assembly GCF_037325665.1 of Littorina saxatilis. Lineage (NCBI taxonomy): Eukaryota > Metazoa > Mollusca > Gastropoda > Littorinimorpha > Littorinidae > Littorina > Littorina saxatilis. The sequence goes on from NC_090247.1 coordinate 74,385,444, forward strand.
TACTCGATGATCCCATTTATCCTGTCCTCATAGGTAAATGGTATGGTGTAGGCCAGAACAAGAAGAAGACCCCTTTGTTTCCAGTACGTGACCCGAGTTGGTATCAAGGTGAGACCAACGCGGCGGTCAGTACACGGAAGCAAGAGAAGAGAAAAAAAAAAACGGAATGAGAAACCTGTGCCGGGAACTAGTCATGATGACAGAAATACACACAAGATGTATTCCCCGCAAGATCTCAAGAAGGCTCAGAATGATGATGAAACACTGGCAAAAGTACGCCAAATGGCTGTTTCAGGAGAATCATTCCACGATGTGAAATATGTATACAAGAAAGAAATCTTGTACAGGACAACCCTCGACAAAACCGGGAGTGAATCTAGTAAAGTCGTTGTTCCCAAAGAAATGAGAAGCAAAGTGCTTTCTTTTGGGCACGACCACCCGATGACAGGTCATCTCGGGCAGAAGAAAACCACTGATAGAATCAGGTGTGAATTCTGGTGGCCAGGTTTGGTCGGAGACATAAAACGTTACTGTCTCTCGTGTGACACATGCCAAAGAACAGCGCCAAAAGGCAGAACCAAGAAAGCACCTCAAGACAGTCTGGGGTTCTCACCCTTTGAAATGCGGTATGGCAAGACCATCAGAGGTCCCATGCAGGTTCTGCGTCGTGCATGGACTGATGAATCGGTCGAAGGTGAACAGAAGACGTCAGCAGAATACGTTGTCGACCTCAGAAACAGAATTGAAAAAAAAAAAAGAAGAAGCAGAAGAACACATCGCCGTAGTCATCGAGGAAGATGATACGATGAACGATGATATCTTCCGAATAGACACTCAGAAGATGATTCCTCTGCTGGAAACTACTCGTACAGAAGATGTCACAAGCGTGAACTTCTGTAAAGAATTGAGTAGAGAAAGAACAAAAGAGGCGAAAGCGATCTGTAGTGCATTCTCCAAGAATCTGACTGATGTACCGATTACTACCAACTTGTAGAAGTGCAGAATCGAACTTACAGAGAAGAAACCTGTGTTTGTTCGTCCGAGACTCGTACCTCATGCGATGGTGAAAACGGTCGAAGACGAGATCGACGAGATGTTGAAGCTCGGGGTCATTGAACCGGCAAACTCACCGTACAATGCTCCAATCGTTTTTGTGAAGAAGAAAGGAGGTAAGAAATACCGGGTTGTGACAACCATGGAGCAGATTATTTAAGTCGCGCTTCATATTGTGACTAAATTTGGGAAATTCATTCTCAAGAAAGGGGCTGTCATGAATCGATATTCTGAAGCGCGAACCTGTCAAGAATAGAATAGGCAACCGAGACTACTCGCGCATTACACGACGTAGCCAAGTGACGTATTCATGTGACGTATCCAAGTGTACTGACGTAAACTAAAATCGTTTCACGAGAGGGTCGTTTTCCGCAAGTCCACGGAACGAAGAACGCTTGGAAGAAAAGCCGTTCCCCTTCTTTGAAGGTAAGTGACTGTGATTATTACATCGACAATCGTTCCACGGGATCTGGGCGGAGATGAGTATATCGTGTCAGTCATGTACATTGTGTTGTTGTCAAGTTGTGTACGTTTGAATGTGCGCTGTTGCCAAATCCCCATTTTCCGAAACACAGTAATAGAATGAGAACGATAATAAAATATGAACAAACCAAGTCTTTTAGACAGGCTGTGTAGGTAACACATATGGCCCTTTGATCTGTTTCAGGAACCCACGGTCCAATTGATTCATTCATCTTCCTCTTCCTCATGTTGCCGTAATTGTGGAGAGAGATGTAACCAGACTACTACTGCTATTAACTTGATGATGGTGTCTTGAGAAGAAGAGTGATGACCCAAACCAGGAGCGCGGTCTTCAAGACCAGTCAAGTGCTGCACGTCATCTCGAGTACCTTTTCAATGACATCGAGCTAAGTCAAAACTTCATAAACATTATGTGTATTCCTTTTGTTTTGATGTCCTCCAAGGGAAAGTTCTGAAGAACGTTTGCGGCAGCGGAGTCACGTTAGATTACCATGACAGAATTGAAATCCAGCAGCAATAGACATTTGATCAGAGTGTGCTGTGATGCAAGTAACATGACCTAGCTTGAACAGTGTGTGATACATTTAGTACGATACTGATATTTAGCAAAATATATAGACTAACCTGATTAATGTGTGCTGCATTGTAAGAATCTTATTAACACTATCCATGTATTAAATTATGTAAACCAATGTTGACCTTTCTCCGCTACTTCGAGAGCATGGGAAAGAGTGAAGGAAAGTAAAGTCAAGGCAGTACCTGTTTCTTTAGCTAATACGAAAAGGCGGCGTGTTTTCCTTCCATAAACTTCCTTTGGAAGGCGCACGCAGAAAGAAACAGGCTGACGAAAACTGACTTGTGACAAATATACAAACAAAACTTACAATTAATTATCCTACTCCTATGTGAAAAAGTCAACACATATGAATAATTTAGTTTCGCATTTGCAGGGTCATGTCACGCCGTTGACGGCCCGACGTTTGAACAGGGGACGTAACAAATGTTAAAATAATGATAATAAATTTGTTATCTCCCGTAACTCTGCATATTTTTATCGACAGCAACATTGCGTCGGGCCGATGTCGGGGTTTATTACGTACATTTGCCGAGTTTTACACACTCAAAACGATATCGGCGCTACAACGGACGACGACACACGATATATGACGACGTCACCCGACTGAAATCGTCAGTTGGTCGACGAAAGCTTGCTAGCTGGGGGGACCTAATGGTACGGGGACGCAATGGCACGTAATTGTATTGGGACCTAATGGTACTGGGACGCAATGGTACTGGGACCCAATGGTATTGGGACGCAATGGTACTGGGACGCAATGGTACTGGGACGTAATGGTACTGGGACGTAATGGTACTGGGACGTAATGGTATTGGGACGTATTGACATGTAGGGAGGGGTCATGCCAATACGTCCCAGTACCATTGTGTCCCAGTACCATTGCGTCCCCCAAAAATGCCGTCTCATTGCGTCCCATTAAGCAATCTCATTGGGTCCCAATACCATTGGGTCCCAATGCCATTGCGTCCCGTACCATTGCGTCCCAACAAAATTGCGTGTCGATAGGTCCCAAGAAAATTGCATCTCAATACGTCCCATAAAGGAATCCCATTACGTCCCCGAACCATTACGTCCCAACACAATTGTTACTTGAGCAATGCTTGAACGCTGCGGTGGGCAGTGTGTGTGTGTGTGTGTGTGTGTGTGGGGGGGTGAATGGGAAGGTCGGTGGGCACAGTGAGGTGTGGGCCGCGGAAGGGGGGACCCGCGGAAGGGGGGACCCGCGGAAGGGGGGACCCACGGAAGGGGGGATGGGGTACGTGATCATCGTGGTCAGACTAGGGGAGAGAAGGGATGGGTGGGTGTGAACAGTGATCAAGGATGGAGAAGAGATAAATAAATAGACATACACACAATCTGTTAAACACATTGATTTATGAGATATTTCGTTGGTCAGACAATTTTTAATTCATTATATTTTATAATCTGATGAAAGATGACAAGTCCCTTTTTTAAGCAAGACCTTTAATTCAAGAGTCAACATTTATTTTGATTTTAAAGGCACAGTGCAGCTCACAGCCTTCGTTTTGCTTTTTTGTTGCAGCTGAGTACATTTACAGTTCAAAAATTCTCCTTTGGTAGTAAAACAAACCCAAAACTACCCAAAGACGACATCTGTGAAGCTCGACAGTTTCTTGTTCACGCGAGTGCATAAATTAACCTAGTTATTACGTGGTGTTTGGTCGGAGTTCGATTCAACTGAGTGATTCCGGCCTCCATTTTGTTTTACACAAACTCATGATGACGTCTGACATAGTTTGCTAGTGACGTGTCTTTTTGTGCATGATGTGGTGATCTACCTGATCTAAATTTAGATCCAAAAATAGGCCAAGACCAGCCGGTACGAAATTCGTAAAAAAAATCGCAGTTCTTGACTCGTTGGGTGCAAGTCAATGAAACTTGGTAGTTCTTCAGCTGCCTGAGGTATGACTAAAATCCCCAGGGGCTCCGTGCACCTGGACTTGACAAGTCCAGTACCTTTAAGTGACACGTAGAAGATAACATATTGTAACAAGTACTATGACCCCTTTGTTTCCTTCATGATTTTTCACAAAGAAGAAAATTAATGTACTGTCTGATTGTGCAGTTTCCAATAATTATTCTGTGTTTGTCAATTATTGTTCTCCAGTCACAGAGAGAGAGAGAGAGAGAGAGAGAGAGAGAGAGAGAGAGAGAGAGAGAGAGAGAGAGAGAGAGAGGAGAAAGAGAGAGAGAGAGAGAGAGAGAGAGAGAGAGAGAGAGAGAGAGAGAGACAATGACAATGACAATGACAATGACTTTCTTTCTTTATTTGGTGTTTAACGTCGTTTTCAACCGTTCAAGGTTATATCGCGACGGAATGACAATGACAATTCTTTATTTTACGAGGGTAACAGAATAAGCATTGGTATAGGCTACTTTTTTGCATCTGGCCCTCGCCCTTAAGAGGGACTAAATCTACTATAATAACTACTACTACATACTTACATAATTAGTAAACCGTATAAGTTTATGTACATAAGAGCATTATATGAAACATTGTAGTTTATAAATGTTCATGACAAGGTGGAAAGCAAACATTTGCGAGTGCAATAGTACATCAACTCTGCAAGACAATGAATATTATGCAGAACATCATAATTTCGTGAACAAAACAATAAATCAAAAGTGAGTGACTGTGTCCCAAAGGACATAACAATCAAGAATATACTATTTTCATTAAATGGGATATATATTTGTTTTTGAAAGAATCTGTGCTGGTAGCTTCCCGTAAGGCATTCGGAAGAGCGTTCCAGAGACGGCCACCTGAATAAACTAGACTAGACTTAAATAAGTCTATCCTAGGAAGAGGAGTGTTAAATTTCATAAGGTGGTGTGAATTCTTCAAAGAGAACTTTGAACAAATGGTTTGGGGTAGAGTTTCGGATATAATTTTATGCATAAAGATTCCTTTGTTAAAAAGCAGTCTTGACTTTAGAGGTAAGATCCCTAAATGTATGTAGTCTAACTCTGTGAGGGTAGTGTGCTTTAGTAAAGAGAGACTAGAGAGAGAGAGAGAGAGAGAGAGAGAGAGAGAGAGAGAGAGAGAGGCAGAGAGAGAGAGAGAGAGAGAGAGAGAGAGAGAGAGAGGCAGAGAGAGGGACAGAGTGAGTGAGCGAGCGAGTGAGCAAGAGAGAGATAGAGTCACACACACACACCCCCCCACACACACACCCACACTGAAACACACACACACACACACACATACACACACACACACACACATACATACACAGACATACATATACACACACAAACCAGGAGTGAGAGCGAGAGAAAAAATGAGAAAGAGAGAGTCGTCAGTAAGTAGTGGTATTGACACGTAGCGATAATGACACGTAGCGCTAAAAGATGTAGTGCTGTCGACACGTAGTGATAATAAACGAATGATAGCGACTTATCGACACATTATTTGTAGCACTAATCAACGTAGCGATAGCGGCACGTAGCACAAATGACACGTAGGACAAATGACACGTAGCACAAATGACACGAAGCGCTAGCGATACGGACCCGGAACCTATCGATACATTTTTTTGGTCAATGTCCGTCCACATGTTTGTCCGACATCACCGGTACACATCTTTATATTTAGTCAAGTTTTGTTTTATTTTATTTTTATTTGTGAAATACTGCTATGTACCGACACGTTTTGTAATAAAAGTGCGTTTTGTAATAAATTTATTACAAATCGTGTTCGGCTTACACAATTTTTATTACAAATCGTGTTGAACGCGTTTTGTAATAAAAATTGTGTTATCCGAACACGATTTGTAATAAATTTATTACAAAACGCACATTTATTAGAAAACGTGTCGCTACACTGCTACAGTAACATCTCAGAAATTAAATTCACTAGTATTGGGACCTAATGGTACGGGGACGCAATGGCACGTAATTGTATTGGGACCTAATGGTACTGGGACGCAATGGTACTGGGACCCAACGGAATTGGGACGCAATGGTACTGGGACGCAATGGTACTAGGACGTAATGGTACTGGGACGTAATGGTACTGGGACGTAATGGTACTAGGACGCAATGGTACTGGGACGCAATGGTTCTGGGACGTAATGGTACTGGGACGTAATGGTACTGGGACGTAATGGTATTAGGACGTATTGACATGTAGCCCATTGTCTTCACATCAAATGTTGTCAACGCTTGAAGACGGCCATTTATAAATAAATGCTTCCCAGGTGTTGTGCGTGTGTTCTTGTCATGCATAGTAAGGTCATCGTTACGTTTCAAGTTAAACACAGTCATGTTAGTACAAATAGCAGATCTATACTGGTCACCAAATATTTTAATCACTGTGACTGAGATCGCACCCATACGTTCAACTTTACATCTCTTCAATTATACAGTTTCTTGAGTTGTCTCGTTGGTGTAATGGATACGATGTCACTGTGTGTGTGTGTCACTGTGTGTGCTAGCTTTGTTTTCTACGTCATTGTGTTTGTGACACGCTGTGTTTTTCGTACGATCAGGTGTAACCCGACGGACACATGCTGTGCTCATGCGAGTCCACAATTGCGTACTCACACCCCATAAACATGAAACACGTCGTGTGAAGCAAGATCAAAACTTGCAGTCAATCTGTCGACGTCGGCCTGAAACAAGTCGTGTGAAGCAAGATCAAAACATGCAGTCAATCTGTCGACGTCGGCCTGAAACAAGTCGTGTGAAGCAAGATCAAAACATGCAGTCAATCTGTCGACGTCGGCCTGAAACAAGTCGTGTGAAGCAAGATCAAAACTTGCAGTCAATCTGTCGACGTCGGCCTGAAACAAGTCGTGTGAAGCAAGATCAAAACATGCAGTCAATCTGTCGACGTCGGCCTGAAACAAGTCGTGTGAAGCAAGATCAAAACATGCAGTCAATCTGTCGACGTCGGCCTGAAACAAGTCGTGTGAAGCAAGATCAAAACATGCAGTCAATCTGTCGACGTCGGCCTGAAACAAGTCGTGTGAAGCAAGATCAAAACATGCAGTCAATCTGTCGACGTCGGCCTGAAACAAGTCGTGTGAAGCAAGATCAAAACATGCAGTCAATCTGTCGACGTCGGCCTGAAACAAGTCGTGTGAAGCAAGATCAAAACATGCAGTCAATCTGTCGACGTCGGCCTGAAACAAGTCGTGTGAAGCAAGATCAAAACATGCAGTCAATCTGTCGACGTCGGCCTGAAACAAGTCGTGTGAAGCAAGATCAAAACATGCAGTCAATCTGTCGACGTCGGCCTGAAACACGTCGTGTGAAGCAAGATCAAAACATGCAGTCAATCTGTCGACGTCGGCCTGAAACAAGTCGTGTGAAGCAAGATCAAAACATGCAGTCAATCTGTCGACGTCGGCCTGAAACAAGTCGTGTGAAGCAAGATCAAAACATGCAGTCAATCTGTCGACGTCGGCCTGAAACAAGTCGTGTGAAGCAAGATCAAAACATGCAGTCAATCTGTCGACGTCGGCCTGAAACAAGTCGTGTGAAGCAAGATCAAAACATGCAGTCAATCTGTCGACGTCGGCCTGAAACAAGTCGTGTGAAGCAAGATCAAAACTTGCAGTCAATCTGTCGACGTCGGCCTGAAACACGTCGTGTGAAGCAAGATCAAAACATGCAGTCAATCTGTCGACGTCGGCCTGAAACAAAAATATCAACACTGAAACCACGGGATCAGCCATCCCCGATAACTGATTACGATCTATTCCTGCAAATAGACAGTTTAGTCAAGGGACATTACTCCTTGAAAACTCTAGATCAAAGATGGCCGCAAATGAAACACGTGCACTGTAGAAAGAACCTTTCACCTCATTTATCTGTAAGTTCTGTTCTATGCAATTAAGCTACTTCATAATTCAATCATAGTGTTGTTCATGCATAGCCACTAGCTTCTGTCCATGCGCAGTATTTTTATCTTTGCACATTTAGCTGAGTCATAATCGTACATCAATAGTCAGTTCCATGTTGCCTAAATGCTATTAGTCAACATAGTTCATTTCCTTTCTTTGATTGCAGAACCGCGGTCATTGTTTGAATAAAGATTATTTGAAAAAAGAGACAGCGTTCTTATCGATGACCACGGTCAGTTGAGCCCGCATTCACCTACACCACCATTGTGACCATGCCTGCCGTCGCTTGCCCGATCCCTGACTGTGACTACGTGACAGAGGACCTTGACGATGTAATCGTCGCTGCTCTCCTCACAGCTCACGGCACTACCCACACGCAGGGACCCACAGCAGCAGCAAAGATCGAAAGAGTCAGGCGACCAGTCATCTCCGCCGCTGGCACAAGTGAGGAATGGGAATACTTTCTGTCCCGATAGTCCGACTACGTCGCCGCCACAAAGGTGAAAGGCCACGACAAAGCCTTACAACTCCTGGAATGCTGCGACGAGCCTCTACGTAAAGATCTTACTAGATCAGCAGGCGGTAGCCTGACAGGAAAAACTGAAGAGGAAATCTTGGCCGCCATCAGAAGACTAGCCGTGCGCCAAGAGAGCACGATGATGGCCAGAGTTACACTTCATAACATGAGACTGGACCGCGACGAACCGGTGCGAGCATTTGGGGCCCGCCTCGCTGGCCAAGCCGGGGTATGCAGATTTACAACCAAATGTCCCTCCGAGGCTTGCGGCCGTGACGTCAGCTACACCAACGCTATACTATGCGATGCCCTCATCCGCGGCGTTGCAGATCCTGACATCCAGTTAGACCTCCTCAGCCACGAGAATCAGGATATGAGCCTGGAAGATGCGCTCCAGTTCGTGGAAGCAAAAGAAGCTGGCAAACGATCAGCCTCCCGCCCACTGGACTCCCACGCAACTGACTCCGCATCAGCTTCGGTTGACGCCGCAAGCAGCAACTATCAGAAGGGTAAACGCCTCGCCCTAAAAAGCGACAAGAAAGAACTCTGCACGTGCTGTGGAAAAGCAGGCCATGGTGCACACTCCCTGGCCCGAACCCGCAAGACCGACTGCCCAGCATACGGCCATAGATGTCAGCTGTGCAACAGAGATCACCACCATGAGTCTGTGTGCCGTAGCAAGGACAGACCAAGGCGCCGACTACCACCTGCCCCAGAAGACGGCAAAGCAGCCATTTTCGACGCCCTGTGCACTGTTATGTCGTCCTCTCGCAGACAAAACAGGAAAACCACCTCCATTGATCATCATCTATTCAACAATCTGTCGCAAACATGGATAAGAAAGGGTTCGCAACCTCAACCGTTCATCAACCTCACAATCCAGGCCTCACACAAGGGCTACAAGGCTCTCGGGTTCACACTCAACACCCCATCAAAGTCCATCAGCCAACCTGCCATGGCGGACACAGGGTGCCAAATCTGCCTCGCCGGCATCGTAGTCCTCTATCGCCTTGGCCTTACCGCATCTGACCTTGTCCCCGTGACAATGAAAATGCACACCGCCGACAACAAGAACATCAACATCCTTGGCGCCACAATACTCCATATCACAGCCAAGGATACCGACGGCAGAACCTTCAAAACCAAACAGATGACCTACATCTTCCTCAGCGGAGACCTTCACATCATCCCCAAGGACTTCCCCAAGGTCGGTGAGACAACACACCACTGCGATGCCACACTGCATGACACCGCACCCTCTGGGTCCACTGCCCCCTGCGGCTGCCCCCGGCGCCAATTACCACCGGCCCCACCCCAACGCCTACCATCCCCCGACGCAAATAGGGAAAAACTACAGCGGTACCTACTAGACTACTACAAGTCAAGCACGTTCAACACCTGTGAGCACCAGCCCCTCCCCCTCATGGAGGGCCCCCCGCTCGAACTCATGGTCGACCCAACGGCAAAACCGGTGGCTCACCACACCCCTATACCGGTCCCACTCCATTGTTTCCCCACACCCCCTCCCCATTCCACCAGGCTAGGTCTATCCCACACGGCCAAAAGAAGACCGTCCTCGATGCATGGAATGGCAACCACAGCGTCCCCATCCGAGCAGAAGACCGCCACCTCACGACCTTCTTTACACCTTGGGGCAGATACCGTTACAAAACGACCCCCCCCCCCAAGGTTACATAGCATCTGGCGACGGATACACCAGGCGATACGACGAAATTGTCGCCGAGATTCCCAACAAGACCAAATGTGTTGATGACGCCCTACTCTGGGCAGACACCCTGGAAGACAGCTTCCATCAGACAGTCCAATGGCTCGACATCTGTGGCCGCCATGGAATCACCCTCAACCCGGAGAAATTCGTCTTCGGCAGCGACACAGTGGAATTTGCAGGGTTTGAAATTACCCCTGACACAGTCCGCCCTAGCAAGAAACACTCTCAGGCCATCCGCGACTTCCCAACCCCAGTCAACATCACTGACATACGATCGTGGTTCGGACTCATCAACCAGGTGTCCTTTGCATTCAGCATGGCCGAGAAAATGCTGCCATTCCGCGAGTTACTGAAACCAGGTACACCATTTCAATGGAATGACAACCTGAACTCCCTGTTCGAGGAATCAAAAAACATCATCATCAACGACATTGACAAAGGCGTCCGGATCTTCGACGCACGACGACCAACATGTCTCGCCACTGACTCGTCGAAAACAGGCATCGGATTCTGGCTGCTCCAAAAGCACTGCACCTGTCCCACAAAGGACCCATTCTGCTGTCAAACGGGATGGAAGGTTACCCTGGTTGGAAGCCGCTTCACTCACGCAGCGGAATCACGCTATGCACCCGTCATGGGGGAGGCATTAGCCGTCGCGGATGCTCTCAACAAAGCCAGGTACTTCGTCCTCGGATGTGAAGACCTGACGATTGCTGTTGATCACAAACCTCTCCTGGAACTATTTGGAGACCGGTCGCTCGAAGACATCCCCAACCCACGACTACGGAACTTGAAAGAAAAAACCCTGAAATACAGGTTCCGCATGCTGCACATCCCTGGAATCAAACATTGTGCAGCTGACACTATCTCCCGACACCCAACTGGAGATCCTGTCAAAATGCCTCTCACTGATGATGTGGCCTCACTCCACTTCTCCCCATACCGGTACGGTTGGCCTAGTGGTAAGGCGTCCGCCCCGTGATCGGGAGGTCGTGGGTTCGAACCCTGGCCGGGTCATACCTAAGACTTTAAAATTGGCAATCTAGTGGCTGCTCCGCCTGGCGTCTGGCATTATGGGGTTAGTGCTAGGACTGGTTGGTCCGGTGTCAGAATAATGTGACTGGGTGAGACATGAACCCTGTGCTGCGACTTCTGTCTTGTGTGTGGCGCACGTTAAATGTCAAAGCAGCACCGCCCTGATATGGCCCTTCGTGGTCGGCTGGGCGTTAAGCAAACAAACAAACAAAAATCCACTCCTCCCCACGTCTGTTCCCTTCCTCTCTTGACGGCATACGATGCCCAGCTCCACAAATTGAATTGGTTGACGACACCTTCTCAGCCTTCACACTGCACTCCGCTCCCATCCAATCTGTGACTTGGGACCGCGTACGAGATGCCACATCAAGCGATGAAAACATGTTCTTACATTCATCGATCACTGACAATGGCTTCCCGGACAACCGTCAAGACCTTCCTCCACCACTGCGGGACTTCTTCCAATTCTGCAAAGACCTCTTTACACTCGACGGGGTAATACTCTACAAAGAGCGAGTGGTCATCCCACCGTCACTTCGTCCTGAAGTCCTCGCCGCACTGCACGCTGCGCATCAGGGGGTGACCTCTATGAACTTGAGGGCCGAAGCATCGGTATTCTGGCCAGGAATCACACCTGACATCACTGCTGTGAGAGCTAACTGCACCCACTGCAACCGCATTGCACCCTCTAACCCCAGTGCCCCACCCACACCGCTATTAACCCCACAATACCCCTTCCAATACATCTGTGCTGACTTCTTCCACTACAAGGGAGCACACTACGTGGTCATTGTTGACAGATATTCCAACTGGCCCATTGTCGAAAGATCACACGCTGGCGGAACTGGGCTCGTTACATGTCTACGTCGAGCATTAATGTTGTGACCTATGGAATCCCTGAGGAACTAGCATCAGATGGCGGGCCGGAATTCACCTCCAACGAAACCCGACAATTTTTGAAAAACTTCGGGTGTACACCACCGATTGTCGTCGGTAGCCTTTC
>NC_090247.1:74402707-74470207 GCF_037325665.1 Littorina saxatilis
TTCAGACTCAAGTACTTTGTTGTTCTTTAATGATGAAGTGCAGGTCACAGCATTTCTGAAGCAACGATTTGTCTTTTGGTCGCAGATTACAATGTATGTATGTATGTATGTATGTATGTATGTATGTATGTATGCATGTGTGTATGTGTGTATGTGTGTATGTGTGTATGTGTGTATGTGTGTGTGTGTGTGTGTGTGTGTATGTATGTATGTATGTATGTATGTATGGATGTATGGATGGATGGATGGATGTATGCATGCATGCATGTATGTATGTATGTATGTATGTATGTATGTATGTATGTGTGTTTGTGTGTGTGTGCGTGCGTGTGTGTGTGTGTGTGTGTGTGTGTGTGTGTGTGTGTGTATGTATGTATGTATGTATGTGTGTGTGTGTGTGTGTGTGTGTGTGTGTGTGTGTGTGTGTGTATATGTATGTATGTATGTATGTATGTATGGATGTATGTATGGATGGATGGATGGATGTATGTATGTATGTATGTATGTATGTATGTATGTATGTATGTATGTATGTATGTATGTATGTATGTATGTATCACAGGCCATACAAACCCGACAGACTTATTTCCGGAATTCGTCTATTCACAAAATGCACACCGGACAGGGCCGGACAACCGGAGCTCATGAGCTGAGAAGAGACCCAACAGTTACTAGTCAGTCTCATTATTTTGCCTCACTGTTTTAAAGGTCCTTGTCTACATTTTTATACATAAATAGACATTTGACCATTACAATGCTGAGTCTATTCCCTACAAATATCAAAAATACACCCCCCTTCAATCAAGAAGGACGAAGCAAGGGTATCCGTTTGAAAATTCATTGTAGTATTCCAGCATGGTAGGATATCCTTATTTGGGAAATGCCGAGGGCAAAACTCCTCTCAAATACCGTGCATTTCGTTCGTTTAAAAAAAATCGTGGACAGCGCTCCAATATCCAGTGTCAAACTGTTGCTGTGACTGTGTGGGCGTGACTGTCAGCATAGTGAAATGAATTTGATTGGTCGATATTTTTAGGCAAGGCACATATTCTCATCAGACAGAAAACAAAATATTGGAAGTGTCAGGGACACTACCCAAAAATAAAAACTTTTTTTACATATATGTTTTTTTCTATAACTTTTTTTCCCCATGGTTCTTTCATCATCTGACATAACTTTTTATCGAAATCTAACCATAAGATTATTGAAAAAAAGCAAAAATGTAGACGACCACCTTTAAAGGGCGAAACCTTTTCGCGTCGTCACTCTTTCGAAAACGTCTTATATGCTGGGGCAGGCCTAATTTGTTAGCACTTATTGGCTCAACTAGTCAGACACATTCTTTTACATCCGTGTTTTAAAGGGCGCAACTCCGGGCTTCCGTGTCACTCTTCCGAAAACGTCTTAGCATGCTCAGGCCTATAGTTTGTTTGTACTTATTGGCTAAAATAGTCAGTCACATTATTTTGCCTCAGTGTCAAGACGCAACTCTCTTTCGAAAATGTATTAAATGCTTTTTAAGTACTTATTAACCCAAACTGCATCTTGCAGAATGGGCAAGACGGGTTACTACCTGAAGTCGACGAGCAGCGGGAAATGTCTGTGTTCGCCGTTCTGCACCTTAGAATACACACCTGTGTGTGGTTCTGACGGCGTTACCTATAGCAACGAGTGTAACCTGGACGGAAGTATTTGCGAGTGAGTTTTTTTTTTTTTTACACACAAAACGATTTTTATTTTATTTTTTTTGTTTGTTTTGTTTCCGTTTTAATCAAATAAACACAGTCAATGTCCTGAGGAGTAAATACGAGACGCGTATTCATGTGTTTACTTGTTTGTTTATTAGAGAAAGGGGGAATGTACGTTCTGGCTCACCGATTCCGACAGACCCTAAATATTAACGCAAAATAGGCTTCTAGACTAAACTTTTACTAAAATGAAACATGCGACAAAATCAGAAAAATACTGCATAAATCCATACCAAAAAAAATATAGTAAAGTAAGGTTGTTTTGAACCAATGCCGGGTCTGTCGGAATCAGTAACCCAGAACGTACATTCTCCCTTTCTCTTATACAACATTCTTAAGCTCAATACGCTCTCTCATTTACAAACTTTACTTCATATGTTCTTTCACTGTTAGAATTATATCTGATACATGCAATGTGACTGTCTAAACGAATAGTTAACTCTTTACAAGTGATTCTATTTTTACTTTTTCTTCCCGTCCTATTTGAATCCCCTTTTTTAAAAACTGCTTTTTCAGATCTTCTATATCGAGTGGCTTGTTATATTCAGCTCGTGTTTTTGTTTGAATACTTGCTTTCTTACTTTTGTAGTCATCAAAGTCTGTTTGTATCTGTTTGAATTCTTCGTCAGAAACTTTTGAATCTTCAAGTGCTTTACTGATAGACAGTTTTAGGCTAGACAATTTTGATGATGCAAGAGTGGAAATGGATTCGTGTTTTTCAAGCTTTTTCACAATTTTTTTCATTATAGCTGATGCTATAAATGATAAACCACCAACTGCTGCTGCAACACCACCTAGGATTAGAGAAACTGGAGTCCCTACTCCGGTAGCTAACAGAATTGTTCCCGTTACACCTGCAGCTGATGCAAGGATAGTAGAACCAGTGCTGGCATTAGAAAGGCTGTTGTAAGTTGTTGAGTACTTACGTCTAGCGCGAGAATATTTTTCTAATTCATCTTCTAGTTGTTTTTGTATATTACTAATGTGTGCCAGTCTGAATTGTTGACTTTCTGCTGCACTTTCATCAATATTAGGATAAAGCTTCACACTGCTAGTCATCTTTTTAATGCAAAATATAAAATATTTATCTTAATTCTCACTGGCCAGTGTTTCTGCTAAGCTTTGAAGCTGTTCATTGCTTAACACCTTATCTGTATAGTAGAAAGCAATCAAATCAAGATAAGTAAGATTAATACTTCTTATTTCTGTTAAATTATTTATATCTGCGTTAACAACAACATTTTGGTTTGACGTCTGTTTTTTTATTGTGTTAGAATCCTTTTGAACAGCAATAAATACTCTGACTTCTTCAACATTTAATGGTCTCCAGTTGAGATTTATTCCTCTCATTAGAACAGTGTTTGTGGTTTCTTCCCTTTTCCTGACAACTATATCAAATATCATAGTTGCATTCTGCCCTATTGGAAGCTTGGGTATAAAATCGACAATGGTGTCAGCGTCCTTTTCAACACTTTGTTTTCTGTGAATGAGATAGTTGTTCTTATGGAAAGGTTTAACTGCAACTTCTCCCCTGCTGTTAAACGCAGGAACAAGGCTAACAATTAGTGGTTTAGCATTGATTGACTTACGGAATGTGTCGTCTTTTCCAACAAGAGTGTATGGACTCACAAATTCAAACTTCATTTCCCAGTCAATCTTTTTTATAACAGGACTAAGTACCCATTTTTTATTCTGATGTTTCCACATGTAGAATGTGTCATCGACAATTGGATCAGGTACATTAACATCACGGATTTGACCTAGTTTGAGGAATCTTGGTTTCTTTTCATCGTCGATTTCCTTTCTCTTGTAATAACCGGTGTCTGTAAACTCGAATGCATACACTGCACCAACTTCAGCATTGCTCTCAAAGTCGATAGCGTCTGCTAAATCTTTCAACTCTATAGTTGAACATGCAACAGGATAAGCTATTGTAGGTCCACTCGACATTTTAATACTCAATATTTTATGGAACTATTTCCAATGTAATGTTAAACAAACAATCAACTGGTTGTCCACTTTGATTTTTCAGATCAATGTGTAGGAATTCATGACACCCTTCCTCCAAGTCCTTGAACTGAAGTGTCTTAAATGTTGGCACGTGCATTTTACAAAAAGAGGCATCACTCGGTGGAAGAATTCTAAGCAGATCAGAACGCTGATCATTAAACAGATTATAGGATGTGTTAAGCTCTCTCATGTGAACAAACAGTACACTGTTAACATCCATGTCAATGGGACGTGTTCCCTTGTATATATTTGTAATTCCAAGCATATCAAGGAGTTTGGTTGGAAACTCAAATGATCTGTTTACTTCTCTAGTTTTGGGCATAGTAAGAGTAGCAATGAGACTTGCATGATTTAAACTCGCTGTAATACCTACTGGAGCAAACAATTCTTTCTCTAAAGTGCAGAAGTCATAGTAACCATCTTCTACAGAATGTGTTTTACCATTAATTCTAACCCAGTTGTTATTCTTTTTTTTACTGATATTATACCAAGTAACTTTGTACATAATTTCATGCAGTGCAACTTTCATTCCTCCATTTTGATTGTTGATAGGGTTTGCAAGTTTAACTGGCACACCAGTCTTCACATTTGTTAGTGTGATAAACATTTTTTATTCAACAACAAAAATGATTCAGTATAAATTCAACAAAGACGTTAAATACAAAACTGGACCATATTACAATCCAAAGACTATTTCTTTCCATGAGTTGGACTTTGCTGTAACAGAAACAGAATCCATTCGCGTTAAAGTGCCTGACCCATTCCATTCTTACCTAAATCCCCCAATCAAAAATGATAGTGTTCCAAAGATGTGGAACTCTCACCCAATTCAGTTCTATCAGAATCAGTTAAACTTTGCAATATTCTGTGCAACCACAGGATGTGGAGTGTCCTATGCAGACCACATGAATAATTCAAACTTACTGACAAAGTGTGTGTACACATTTCACGTTTACTATCAGTGCAGGAGAATCTTGTCTGAACTTCAGGCACCAATGCCGCATGAAAAGAGCTGGAACCCATTCAACAATAGGATAAACATGAAAGTGTATGAGCGTCTCTGCAATGAATTCAATATAGATTTTAAGACCGACTTTAGGCAAAAGCAAGACAAAAACCATGGCATGGGAACACTATATTTATGGGGTGTCCACAGGAGGTATAATTTTGATTACTGGCCAGGTCATACATCTTTTTCTTCAAATGTGCAGGTACAGTTAGGATCAATAGAACAAGAGCACCACAATGCATGGACTACTTTTATATTAGACACCGGCAAAGGTTTCACTGGATCAGGTGTTGAAAGGATCAATGAATCTATCCGAACATATGCGTGGTGCTTGCTAGGCTCGCAGGCACAGACACGATCAAACATAATGAGAACAAGCACAGGGTTTGGTGCACAGAAACAGTTGTTATCAAATTTAGAAGATGTCATAAACTCTGCAGTTGATCTGCCTTCCAGCATCAAAAGGTATCAAGACTCTCTCCGTTATGCAAGATCAAAAGTTGACTTTGCTGTTGGTAACGGCCTTTACATGTTACCTTCTGATCTCCAGCTGCAGATTGGAACAATAACAAATTATAACAATGAAATCATTATTGCTAGTGACACCCAGCCGCTTGGAAAGGGTGAAGAACTGAATTCAGAAATCAGAACGATGTTACAGCCATATCACAATGAACAGAAACAAAGCGTGACAAGTGAAGATCACGCTGCAGGTGAAGATCATTCTGTCACTAGTGATGATCAAGCTGTTAGTATTAGTGATGATCATGAATCGCAGAAGACTGCTCTAGTAATTGGTGGAGTGGGTGTAGGCTTACTTTTGCTTTATTCTCGTTAGCAGAACACCTGCAATTAAAACTATTAGAGTCCAGAGATGTTCAGCCATGAAACCAACAACTTTACCTGCAAAAGATAACAGCCAGCTAACAATTGAACCAATGATTCCTGGAAGTGCATCCAAAGCTTTTGCTGCTAGTTTCTTTAATAGTTCTGCAATGTGTTTGAGTTGTTTCTTTACCCATCCCGGATCAGATGGAGATGAAGGTGAAGGTGGAGGTGGAGGTGTGACAGTGCCACCTGTGAGTGTTAACACTAATGTGCTTATTGCAAATCCTAACGCAGTTAGTATACTAGCTATTGTGATTCCCTGCTCTCTGAAAAGCGTTCTAATTCTTTCAGCAAGAGTTGTGTCTTCGTAAAGGATTCTTTGAATTGTATTTTTTATTCTGCTGACCTGTGTTCTCAGTTGTTCTCTATTGTTACTTAGAACTTCTAACCTTATGGCTTTCTCCTCCTGCAAATCTTTTAAACGCTTAGAAATTCTGTTTTTTACTTCTTGTTCTAGGTTCAAATCATCAGCATCAGCAAGTTTTTGTTTCTCTTTGTTTATATCTTCATCCAGCTGACCTAGTTTTGACAGATTATTTGCTATTTCACCTCTGATGGTTTGTAGTGATTGATTAAGGGCTTCTATTTCTCTCATAGGTAATAGTTCATGTGGAGTCTTCAGTGAAGTTTCCTCAGAAAAAGAAGTCTCTATCTCTTGTATAAGTTGATCAGCCTCATCTGCAAGTTTATTAAGATCTTGCAATGGAACAGATTCTATTTGAGTAGCAGTTGGTAGTCCTAGTTCTGCTTGTTGAAGTAAGGAAACAACATGGGAAGATGATGACCGTGTGCTAGGCACAATATCTAATTGCCTAAGTCGATTAGCAGTAAGTTTTTGTTTTAGTGAAACTTTTGATAGAAACTTAGCAGGATTAGATTTATATGTAAGTTGGACTTTTTCTCCTTTATCGCTAGTTGTATATAAATGATTTGCTTCCATTTTGAACTGGTTTGGATCTAAAACATCAGGTTCTTCTCCTAAACTTTTGTAGAAATCTCTAACTTTACCTTCCAGAAGTTCATGTCGTGCCACCTCATAATGCAGTGAATGATGGTAGGGAACCAAAGGGATTGCTTCGCTCATGTCGTCCGCTGGCTCAAATAAATCTTCAAATCCACCTTCTGCCATTTGTAACTTATTTTTTATTTTGAAAATAAAAAAAGATGGCACAATCGTTCGGTTCTGTTCTTGATCCTTACAGAAGGCTGAAAGAACCTCTCGGGGTAAAAGGAATAAGGCAAACAGTTATAGTTACAAATAATCCTTCTACTATTGATCAGAATGAAATACTTACTGTTAGGTTTCCTAATCTAGGTAAGAACGATGTTATTGTACCAGGCACTGTAAGACTATCATTCAAATTAGAATTAGAATCTGGCTCAGATGAAAATAGGACTTTGGCTTATAATGTAGGAAGAGCAATTGTGAGGAAGATTACTGTCAAACTGGAAGGGCGGGAAGTGATGTCATTGAATAATGCAGATGTTTTTTTAGTTTATGCAGATAATTGGTTAACTGACAATGAAAAGAAAAACAGAGTGTTTCAAGGGATTCAGTCAGACAATGGGATAAAAGTTAGAATAGGAGCCGGAGATAAAGCTGACAACAAAAAAGATAACGCTGTCAATGTTGCTTTTGGAAACAAATTTTGTATTCCACTTGACTTTGAACTCATAAATTCACATCCTCCCTTCTATCAAGGAGCATTGCGTGACAGGCTGTCATACGACCTGACTTTCAATAGTTATGATCGTGTTATGCTTTCACAAGACCCGGAAGCAAAGTATAAGGTGTCTGGAATTTCTTTAGAGTTTGATGTTGTAAACCATCCTGAACTGGCTAGACTTATAGAAAATCAGTACAGTTCTAAGCTGCCTATCTATTATGAAAGAGTGTTGAATCACAGTACACTTTCAAAAAGCCAGGCTGATCCAATCTGGAACATTAACTTGAATACACCAGCTAGGTCAATGAAGGGAATACTTATGTTGTTTGAGGAACCAAAAGATTCATATGAAAGGCAAATAGAAAAGTTTTACAATCCACTAATCAATAGAGTATATTGCACAATTGAAGGGCAGCCAAACCAAATATTTGCATCTGGCATGCTGCCATACCAACACTATGATGAAGCAAGAAAGTACTTTACTGGAGGAAGATTGAAAGACCCAACATCTGATCTTGTGGCTAAAGATCTACATTTACACGGTGTTGGCGTAGAAGATTTCTTGACAAATAAATATGCGTTATGGCTGGATCTCAGAACAACTGACGACAACAAACTGCATGGAAGTGGAAGGCGAATTGAAAACGGATCAGAAGGAATCACAATACAAATTGAAAAGGAAGTAGGGAGTAGTAGTAAATCAGTTAAGATCTACGTGTTTGTTGTGTCAGATGCGCAGTTAAACATCTCTGAAAGCAGATTACAGGATATTGTTTATTGAACGTGTTAAAATGAAGTATCTAGATTTTCTTCCAAAAGATCCACACTGTTCTTTGATTTGTGGGGCAACAGGTTGCGGCAAAACAAGATATGTTTTGGATTTATTACAGACCGTTTACATAAATCACTTTGAACACATAGTCATATTCTGTCCAACCATAAAGCATAACAGAACATACAAGGAGAGAAAATTCATATGGTCTGATCAAAATATATTTATTGTAAATCCTTCTGATCGTCTAAATGTTTGCTTGGAGCATTATTTCGATCTTTTTCAGAACACACCAACACTGTTTATTATTGATGACTGTGCAGCAGAACGTGACATTGTTAGAAAGAAAAGTGCACTAGCAAAGCTTGCATTCAGTGGACGACATGCATTAATATCAGTTTGGATATTAACACAAAAATACAATGCAGTTCTGAAAGACTTTAGAGAGCAACTCAAAACAATAACATTGTTCTATTCAAAGGACCGTGACAGTTTTGAAGAGTGCCTTCGAGAAAATGATGTCATTGAAAACAAACAGGAGAGAGAAAGAATAAAGAATAATCTGAAATCTTCTAAGCACTCGAAACTGGTTTTAAAAACTGATCAACCAGTTCAGTATGTATGTTTGTAGAAATCCTTGCTAAGTTCTTGTCAAGTTCTTACTCAAGTTCTTGTCAAGTTCTTACTCAAGTTCTTGTCAAGTTCTTACTCAAGTTCTTGTCAAGTTTTTGTCAAGTTCTTACTCAAGTTCTTGTTAAGTTCCTACCTAAGTTCTTACTCAAGTTCTTGTTAAGTTCCTACCTAAGTTCTTACTCAAGTTCCTACCTAAGTTCTTGTTAAGTTCCTACCTAAGTTCTTACTCAAGTTTAATTACTAGATTTTAATTTTATTCTGCATCAAAATAAAATGAACTGTGATGAATTGCTGATGCAGACTGCTACAGATATTGAAATCTGTGACAGTAGGACTATACCTGATAAAAAAGAAAGATTGTATTCACTTGCTGTTTGTGGAAAAACAAAACACTACCTTGGGCAGCAGTTAACTGTGGAAGAAGTACAACATCTTTCCTCAGAAGATATAGAAAAGTATCATGGACGGTATGAATCAGTGCTTGGTTCTAAGATGGTTAGAAGTATTGGACAGACTGTTATAGGTTTGTACACAAAGATTTTTGGACATTTTACACCTCTCGACTCGGAGGAAGACTTAACACATGATCTAACTCATGACCCTGTTGTTTCCAAGTCCCTCGAATCTCTTGCCTGTGGCCTGTATTATCGATTTGGTGCTTTATTAGTACCATTTGTTGCTGGATTAATTACTTTCAAACACATTAATTTTCAGAATAAAAAAGATGACAGATCAGTTGAAGCAGACAGTGGAGCAGACGAAAATACCAGAAGTGAACACAGTGACAAAGAAACCTGGTAGAGTAGAAGCAGGAAAAAAACTAGCCGAATGGAACAGACAAAAAAAGTTAAATCAAAAGGCAAAGCAGAACATTATGTCTGAAGTTGAGCAGACACCAAACATTCCTGAAGTGACTAAGGTCACACAAACTGATCAAGAATTAAAATCTTCATTTCTATCATACAGAAAAGTAGCTGTAGCAGCTGTTGTTGGAGGAGGTGGATACTTGCTTTACAAACTTTGGCAAGGCAAATATAAAGTGTCAGAAAGACCAAAATCAGAAAGACCAAAATCAGAAACACCAAAACCAACAAACAAAGCAGTACAAACAATAAAAAAGCCCACAGTAGTACCTGCAGTGGATTCATTTCATATGGAATAATTTTAATATTTTAATTTTGATAACATAAAAATGAGTTCTGAAAAGACAATAGTTAATCTAGTTTATCACGCTGCAGTGATTGGAGGCTTGAGTGTAGGTTACACAATGCTGGGTAAAAGTCTCCTCAGAATGAAACCAGCCGACTTGGGAAAGTTAGACTTCGAAGACGGTGCTAAACTAATTGGTGTTGTGACAGCTTCCTTTGCAACAAAAGACTTTTTGGTGAAGCAAGGAATTATTCCAGAAAATATAAACATGTAAGACAATAAAATGGCTAGCTTGGTTATGATGGTGGGAGGTGCGATTGTAAATGCGCTTGCATTTTCTGGCAGCAACTATTTGTTTTCTAAACTGCAAAATGGTGAAGAGAGGGAAAGGCACAACAAAGCCATGGAACAACTGGCGAAAGCACAGGATGAATACGAGAAGAAACGAATTGCGCAGTTAGACTTTATGAATGATAAACTCAGGCAGCAAGGACATGCAAACAAAACCTTTGCCAATGTTGATGCAGCCATTCAAGAATACTATCTTGTAACTGGAAAGAAAATGAAGACAAGTGCTCCTCCAAAACTGGGTGACTTTTATCAGCCTTCAGAAGAGCAGAAGGTGGGAGAGATTGTTTTCATTGTTATTGGTATGGCTGTTGTTTACTTTATTTCGCGTGCTGTCAAATCTTAATATTCTGTCATTTAAAAAACCATGAGTGATGCTTTGTTATCTAAAATATATTATTCCCCAAAAGGATACTGGAAAGGAAGAACTGCTATTGACAAGCTCAGTGACGCAGCAGGTGTTTCTCAAGATATAGCAAAGAAATGGTTGTCAAAGCAGGCAGTTTGGCAGATCTATTTACCTGCACCAAGAAAAATTACACGACCACACTTTGTTAACATTAAACCGAATGACACTCATCAAATAGACCTGCTGTATTTACCGCATGACACAGTCAGAAGGAAGAAATATAAGTATGCACTGACTGTAGTTGATGTTGCAACAAGATACAAAGATGCTGAACCGTTGACAGAGAAAAGTGCTATAGCTACAGCTGTTGCCCTGCAAGAAATTTACAGACGTGGACCACTAAAGTATCCCAGAATGATTCAGTGCGATGATGGTAAGGAGTTTAAAGGAGCTGTCAACCAGCTTCTGTTAAAACATCATGTTACAGTGAAGAGAGGTATTCCAGGAAACCACAGGTCACAGGCTATTGTTGAGAGCTTTAACAAACAGTTGGCAGAAAAACTGTTTTCATATCAGTACCATCAGGAATTTTTGGACACAGAAAGTAAATTGCGTAACACTGAATGGGTCAAAAGATTACCATCAGTACTTAGAGCAATGAATCTGGAGGTATTTAAAGCTACAGGGTTAAGACCAGTTGATGCAATCAAACAGAAAACAATACCTGTTGCTCCAAAGTCAACAACACCAGTGGCATTACTACCTTTCAATCAGAAAGTCAGATATTTATATGCACCCGGTGAAGCTGAGGGTGACAGCAGGAAGCGTGCAACGGATCCAATCTGGAGTATTGACATTCATGAAATCAAGAGAGTAGTAGAGACAAATCCACCTATATATTACTTGAGAGAACCAGCACCGCAAAGAGCCTTTGTAAAAGAGGAATTACAATTAGTTCCACGTGGTACAAATGTTAAATGATTTTTTATTTCAGATTTTATAGTGTTAACAAAAATGGAAGCTCTGAGAAAGAATTGCAACTTCATTTTTTTAATTTATATTTTTATTTTGAGTTATAAAATCAAACTCACAGCGATGGAAGACTCTGTATTAGAATCTTTATCGACAGTATTTGACACCGTTGAATTACAAGTAACGGATCCTCAAAATGTGCAGTCCAGTGTGCAAGACGCCATTGAACAAATTCCAAACAATTTGTTGATTGAACCTCCAGTAAAAGTGCAGATAGTCAGTTTAATAAAATACAAAACAGTCAGTGATGAGGTGCTAGAAGTTCATGTTTCAACCAGACAACTAGCACTTAATTCTATGGCAGAATTGAATGGAAACTGGGCAGATGAAATGATGAAACGGTTTGAGCAAGCTGCAGAGGATGCAAAGATGAAAGGATCCGGATGGTCAGAAGGTGAAATTCTAAAAATAGAATTGAAGCTAAGTAAATTTGCCCCCATCAGAGGTAGAAGTTACATACCTTTACCTCCTGCTCTTGTCAAAAAACGTGCTGTGCTGAACATAAAGAATGATGATGACAAATGTTTTATGTGGTGTGTTCTGGCAAGACTGTACAGTGTAAAGAAAAATGCAGAAAGAGTGTCTAACTATCATGCATACAGAAATAAACTAAACTTTACTGGTATTGAATTTCCTGTCAGCATTACAAGCATTGACAAATTTGAACAGCAAAACAAACCCATCACCGTAAATGTTTACACGTGGGATGAGGAAGATGAACTGAAACCAGTCAGAATATCAAAGAACTCACCAACGATTGGTGATTGTGATACTAACCATGTTGACATGTTACTAATGACTGATGGTGTAAAATATCATTACACTTTGATTCGTACAATGAGTAGACTGATGGCGAGCACAAGCAATCACAATAGTAAACAAGACTTTTGTAGGCGATGTCTCTTGCGTATTCCATCAATTCATGCAGCACTTATACACAAGCAACATTGTAAGAGCGTTGATGATGCGGTTGTGAAGTTAACAACACCACCGCCAGACAGCAAAGTGTATTTTAAGAATGTATGCAAACTACAGAAAAGTCCTTATGTTGTTTATGCTGACTTTGAATCTATCATTGTGCCATATGAAGGACCTTTACCAAAAGACCTACCTAAAACAGTAACTCTAAGTAATCATCAAGTCTGTTCATATGCATTTATTGTTGTTAGTTCAGATGGTAAACATTCTAAACCGCAATTGTACAGAGGACCTAATGCAGCAAAGAACTTCTTACAGCAAATGAACCAAGTGCGAAATGACTGCTCCAAACAACTGAATCTTTCAGACATTGTTATGAAACCTGAAGACCAAGAACAGTTTAACTCTACCACACAGTGTTGGATATGCGAACAAAGTCTAACACCAAACACAGACAATCCAATAGTAAGAGATCATGATCATGTAAGTGGGCAGTTCCGAGGAGCAGCACACAGCAAATGTAATCTACAATTAAAGTTTGATCCTAAGACTTGGAAGCTTCCAATCTTCTTCCATAACTTGCGCGGTTATGATTCACATCTGATCATGCAGGCAGTAACTGATGAATACAAAGCAAGATGCATTGCGCAGTCTTCAGAAAAGTACATGGCCTTTACTCTGAATAGTTTACACTTCTACGATTCTGCTCAACATCTGATGGGAACACTTGAGTCTTTATCTTCATCACTAACTGCTTTCCCAATCACATGTAAGTACTTTGACAGTGACTTAGTTAGAAAGGGAGTCTATCCATATGAATACATGGATTCGTGGGAGAGGTTTGATGAAGATGAGTTACCACCAAAGGATGCTTACTTCTCACGGCTGAAGGGTAAAGGTATAAGTGACGAAGACTATGAACACGCTAAGACTGCATGGAATAAATTAGGATGTAATACAATGGGTGATTATCATGATCAATATTTGTTGGCTGATGTTTGTTTACTTGCAGATATATTTGAGAATTACAGAAGAACATGTATGAAGCACTACAATCTAGATCCTTCACATTACATATCTGCACCAGGCATGAGCTGGGATGCATTTCTTAGATTTACAGGAGTAAAGATTGACTTGCTATCAGATCTTCCTACACTTCAGATGATTGAAAATGGACTACGTGGAGGAATCAGTATGGCTTCACACAATTACTGCAAAGCCAACAACAAATACTTGGACGACTTTGATCCTATGAAACCTTCTAATTACATCATGTATCTAGATGCAAACAATTTGTATGGTTGGGCAATGTGTCAGACGCTTCCACTTCGGAACTTTAAGATCTATTCAGGACCATTTTCACAATGTGTTGTGATGACAATATTAAAAGCAGGCCCAGACAGTCGAAAGGGATGGATACTGGAAGTTGACTTAGACTATCCACTATCACTTCATGATCTACATAATGATTATCCTTTAGCGGCTGAGAGGTTAAAAGTAAACCCAAGAGAACCTCCAAAGCTGGTGCCCAATCTGTTTCACAAAAAGAAGTATGTGTGTCACTACAGACTGTTACAGTTTTACATTAGACATGGATTAATTTTGAAGGCTGTTCATCGTATAATTTTATTTGATCAAGAACAGTTTATGAAACCTTACATCATGAAAAACACAGAACTGAGAACCAAAGCCGCTGATGCATCAGAGAAAGACTTTTTTAAACTGATGAACAACAGTTGCTTTGGTAAGACAATGGAAAACCCACACAAGAGAAAGGATGTTAGACTTGTTACAAGAGAAAATGAGGCCATCAAGCTGACATCCAAACCACAGTATCAAGACTTTAAATACTTTCATGAACAGCTGTATGGTATCTTAATGAAAAAACTTGTAGTCAAGCTTGACAAACCAGTATTCATAGGCTTTACTGTGCTAGAGTTGTCAAAACTGTTGATGCTTGAGTTTTTGTATGATTATTTGAAACCAAGATATCCCAAATCGAGAGTACTTTACACAGACACAGATTCATTCTTACTTGACATTCCAGCGGATGACATTTACAAAGATCTAGAAGCTGAAAGTCCTGCAGTAAAAGGAAAAGATTCTTTTTATGACACTTGCGACTACCCTAAAGAATCACCATTGCACTCAAATGTTAACAAGAAGGTTATTGGAAAGATGAAAGATGAAATGAATGGGAAGATAATTAAGGAGTATGTTGGATTGCGTGCAAAGATGTACAGTGTTGCAAGTGAGAAAGGGGTGGTTAAAAAAGCAAAGGGTGTAAGCAAACAGGTTGTAAAGTCGAGCATATCGCATGATAACTACAAGGAAGCACTGTTTCAGAAGCGAGTGTTTCACCATGACAACCCTAAGATCAGTTCCGCGCTTCATCAGATCAACACAACTATTGTAAACAAGAAATCTTTAGATGCTAATGACACAAAGCGCGTTTATTCATCACCAGAATATTCTTATGCAATTGGCCACTGGAGAACAAACGCGGCTTCAAATAGTCTGAGTGTGTAATAAGAATTTTTGTCAATCGGGAAAACCCGCTATGACAGCTTTGTTTTGACTGCAGCGGGGGAGAGGACGTTGCTTGCGTTTGGGAAGTGTTTGTGAAAGGGGAGTTAGTAGGCTTTGTTGAGTTTCAAAGCAGCCACCAAGTACACTTATCAAAAGCTTGAATAAAATAAACAAGTCAATTGAATAAGTTAACACTCGGCGGCCGCCCGAAGGCAGCCTAAATATTGAAGCGTAGTGAAGCGTAGTGAAGCGTAGTGAAGCGAAGCGTTGAAACAGAGTGAAGCAAAACCAATAACACAGCTGAAGCAGGGTGTTGAAGCAGGATGATTAAGAAGACAGCCAAAGCAGGGCAGGCGCAGCAAACCGTACATGCATGATCGTTACTATATTTAGAATCACGTCATTACTATTTTTGAAACCGTACATGCATGATCGTTACTATATTTAGAATCACGTCATTACTATTTTTGAAACCGTACATGCATGATCGTTACTATATTTAAACACTTGTCTAACAGTGCAGGCGCAGTGTGATACTTCTGTTGTTGCGCACAAACAAGCACTGTAAGTCTAAGACTGGGACTGTTGGAGCTCTGATGTGACAGGAATATGCGGCGTTTCTGACCAGTACTCTCTGTACTCTTCGATCTGGAGCATCTCTTCGATTTGTTTAAGTTTGCCCATGATAAAACTGATTGGCAAACCAACAGTGGTAAATCGCGGAAATGCATAAAGCGATCTAGCAACGGCGCGTAGTCTACGCGCATGAACATCGGAATAGCCAGTTTTTGCTTTCAACCAGTCAGCCCACGTTTCTTTCATTCTCCCTTCTTTTCTTTGCTTCTCCTGCCATTGTTTGCACATAATCAAAAACTGTCCAAACTGAATGTAAATTAAGATTTGTTGTGCGTCCTGTCTTTTGAGATTTCTCATCCCT
Organism: Littorina saxatilis; assembly: GCF_037325665.1. NCBI lineage: Eukaryota > Metazoa > Mollusca > Gastropoda > Littorinimorpha > Littorinidae > Littorina > Littorina saxatilis. Next base: position 74,418,697 of record NC_090247.1, read on the forward strand.
TTTTGCAGTCTTTCCACAATATCTTTTTCATTTTCTGCTTGAGCAAAATAAGCATTTGTGAAAGCTTCTGTGGATATAGCATGGCTAACATCTGCTTGGTTTGAAACGAGATAGTGATGTAAATCATTTGGCGTTGTTGGTTCTACTCTCTTTTTCTTTCCGTCTTTTTCTTTGAACAAATCTTCTATCTTCCTTTTTGGTTTTTTGGGCAGTCTCATTAATCCTTCTGTTTTAGCCTTAACTGCTATTAAGGCCATCTGCTCAAAATATTTTCTATTCTCTTCTAGTACATGCTGTTCTTCTTCTGTCCAAAATTCTGATGGTGTTGGCGCTGGTAGTGGGACATTACAAGCTTGTTCCATGTCAGGTAGAATTAAAGTTGTTGACCGCCTAGAATAATCTAACAATTCTTGATGAACATTTTGCGATTCAAGAAGCTCTTTCTCTAATTCTGCGACATTCACCTTGTTAAATTAAGCACTTTTTTCACTGAAACACATACACGTCCTCACAGAACAGCACCGCAATACGAAATGGCGAGACAGGTCTGCCTGGTTGCTAACAACACAAACTAGATCGGGTTGTTATCAACAGACAGTGGTGGGCGGAAGTGACGTAACTGTTGCCAACACATGATTTAATCTTGTCTTGCCATTGGAGGAATATAGAAGACAGGCTTGCTGTTTGTTTTTACCAGATCAATACGGTAGTTATGGCTTACCGACGAACGGGCAGATTGGATCAATACGCACGCTGGCTGCAACTAGTTAATATTTCAATGGAAACTAAATTTAGCGTTGCACAGAGAGAAAGGGAGAATGTACGTTCTGGGTTACTGATTCCGACAGACCCGGCATTGGTTCAAAACAACCTTACTTTACTGTATTTTTTTTGTATGGATTTATGCAGTATTTTTCTGATTTTGTCGCATGTTTCATTTTAGTAAAAGTTTAGTCCAGAAGCCTATTTTGCGTTAATATTTAGGGTCTGTCGGAATCGGTGAGCCAGAACGTACATTCTCCCTTTCTCTTTATTTTTGTATTTATTCTGGTACATAGTTATCTAATAATCTCATTTATCTATTTATTTATGTCACAAGCCTATAAGTTTAATAATGAACTTCTGTTTCTGTATACATGCGTGTGTGTGTTCATGCGTGTGTGTATTTATGTGTGCGTGTGTGTGTGTACGTGTGTGTGTGTGTGTTTGTTTGTGTGTACGTGTGTGTTTGTGTGTCTGTGGGGGGGTGCGTGTGTTTGTGTGTGTTTGTGTGTACGTGTGTGTGTGTGTGTGTGTTTGTGTGTGTGTGGGTGTGTGTGTGGGGGGGGTGCGTGTGTGCATGAGCGTGTGTTCATTACAAATAAGCTGCTACGTTTATCAACTTGACGATACAAGAAGAAGGCAAAATACTGCTATATCTAAACAGTGATTCTTGAGAATTCAAGGCTCTGAAACCATAGCGGGTCCAAATCAACTCCTGTTGAACAATAGAAAAATGTGTTAACATGGAAGGGTCTCCGTAGCATACTGCAGATTGATATTTTTTCTACTTTTTTGTTTCAGTGGAAAACGTGTCGGTAAAGTCGCAGACGGGGAATGTGCGCTGGATGACTGAGCGTCAGATCTCCAGAGAAATGACAAAATGACACCATGGTATATGACAGGGATATTCTAATTAATTTCCGCTTCATTTTTGTCTGCTCCTCTGACGGCTGTTGACAGTGAAAACGAGGCGTAGTTAACAAAAATAAATTCAACTACTGTGCGTGCATGCTTTCCATGGGTGTTGTTGTTTATCCGTTGCGTTCGTTCGTTCGTTCTCTCTCTCTCTCTCTCTCTCTCTCTCTCTCTCTCTCTCTCTCTCTCTCTCTCTCTCTCTCTCTCTCTCTCTCTCTCTCTCTCTCTCTCTCTCTCTCTAACAATATCGGGAGAGATTTGAGTTACAAAAAGAAAACCTCCTCAACAGAAAGCACACCTGGTGCCCAACAAAGCAGCTTTTATCTGAAATACTTACCCGAACAAAGTTGTATTTACGTAAATATTGGAAGATGTTGGATTATTCTTGCTCGGATACATCGAAGTCGATCACTGGTCGACCATAAGAGATTCAGGTTTTTGTTCTATAACAAAGACTACGAGATCAGAACCGAAAACAAGGAGCGTAAAGCGATACCAACACATCAAGTCAACCTGTCGGCCTAAACATCAAAACTGAACTTTAAAAAAGTGTTCATTGAGACTGAGTATTCCTGATTGAAACCCGTCGACCGAGACTGCGTTGCCTCGGTAACATGCACACAGGGGATCTAATTTGTATAAAACTGATTTTCGGTTTTTTTTTTAATCTTATTATCAGTTCAAACACAACGTTAGAATATAATGGGACCATTCTTGTGACTGTTATTGCAATTTCGATTTTTAGCAAACTTTTGATCAACAAATCAACTAAACAATTTCTAAGCTTTCAGTGCAATCCAAAAGTCCGGGCCAACAATTTTCATTAATCGGATGGGACAGTGAGGTCCCCACAGTGCCGCCTTTTTACTTTTTTTAAAGCCGGATATAACGTTATCAAAGGAATTTATCGGAGAGAAAAACACTGAATAGAAACTGTCTGTGGATACTATCTGAAAGAATGCAAAGTTTCATGAAATTATGTCCAGTAGCTTTTTTGGAATCGCTCCACACACACACACACACACAAACCTAGAGCTCCCTCTCGATTCCCAGTCTACTGAAATACATTTTGTCGAAATTTGTAAAATTAGTAAAGCATGTAACAATCTATTCAACTGATAAAGAAACTGCACACACATACACAAAAACTTTGAGGAAAACACATTCAAACAAACAATAATGACAACACCACCATGTACAACGTGTGCCTTGTGTAGCCACACATTTTTAGATGCTCATCTTCGTTATTTTTGTCTGTTGCGGATCCGTATTTCATAAGTTTGGATTTGTTAGAACTGATATAAAGGCACACCCCTTCTTGTCTAAACTTCTCAGACGTTGCCAAACGTTTTAGATAGGAACTACATCCCTTTACCTCGTCTTATACTAAACATGTACAGCCTGCATGGGTGCTCTCTTTTATATGAGCACAGTGGAATTTTCTGATCAAGTCATTCCGTAAATGTAAGCCACACGTGGCTAATTAAAAAATTCATTCATAAAAAATACAACCCATCACAGTAAGGGGCTCCGCTCACCTATGTAACTTCAGCAGGACCGACGACGCACTGCAGATTATATCAGCCCGCTACACGTTGCGCGAAAGGAAAACAGGCCAAGTTCTCGTCATAATCCCCAACGCAGCATAAATAATATGCAGTGCGTCGTCTGTGCCGCTGACTCTGCGCAGGTATATTCTGCCCGTAAGCAGTCAGGGTGTTCATTTTTCGAATGTGTCCAAGTGGAACGAGGTTGTTATCCCGTGTTAAAGCTTGGCCACATCTCTGATAGTACGCCAAGTTACCGTCTTCACAAGAACTGAGAAGAAAGGACAGGAGGTTGTTATCCCGTGTTAAAGCCTCGCCACATCTCAGATAGTACGCCAAGTTACCGTCTTCACGAGAAGGAGAAAGGACAGGAGGTTGTTATCCCGTGTTAAAGCTTTGCCAGAACTCAGATAGTACGCCAAGTTACCGTCTTCACAAGAAGGAGAAAGGACAGGAGGTTGTTATACCGTGTTAAAGCTTGGCCACATCTCAGATAGTACCCCAAGTTACCGTCTTCAAGAGAAGAAGAAAGGACAGGAGGTTGTTATCCCGTGTTAAAGCTTGGCCACATCTCAGATAGTACGCCATGTTACCGTCTTCACGAGAAGGAGAAAGGACAGGAGGTTGTTATCCCGTGTTAAAGCTTGGCCACACCTCAGATAGTACGCCATGTTACCGTCTTCACGAGAAGGAGAAAGGACAGGAGGTTGTTATCCCGTGTTAAAGCTTGGCCACATCTCAGATAGTACGCCAAGTTACCGTCTTCACGAGAAGGAGAAAGGACAGGAGGTTGTTATCCCGTGTTAAAGCTTTGCCAGAACTCAGATAGTACGCCAAGTTACCGTCTTCACAAGAAGGAGAAAGGACAGTAGGTTGTTATCCCGTGTTAAAGCTTGGCCACACCTCAGATAGTACGCCAAGTTACCGTCTTCACGAGAAGGAGAAAGGACAGTAGGTTGTTATCCCGTGTTAAAGCTTGGCCACACCTCAGATAGTACGCCAAGTTACCGTCTTCATGAGAAGGAGAAAGGACAGGAGGTTGTTATCCCGTGTTAAAGCTTGGCCACATCTCAGATAGTACGCCAAGTTACCGTCTTCACGAGAAGGAGAAAGGACAGGAGGTTGTTATCCCGTGTTAAAGCTTGACTACACCTCAGATAGTACGCCAAGTTACCGTCTTCATGAGAAGGAGAAAGGACAGGAGGTTGTTATCCCGTGTTAAAGCTTGGTCACATCTCAGATAGTACGTTAAGTTACCGTCTTCACGAGAAGGAGAAAGGACAGTAGGTTGTTATCCCGTGTTAAAGCTTGGCCACATCTCAGATAGTACGCCAAGTTACCGTCTTCACGAGAAGGAGAAAGGACAGGAGGTTGTTATCCCGTGTTAAAGCTTGGCCACATCTCAGATAGTACGCCAAGTTACCGTCTTCACGAGAAGGAGAAAGGACAGGAGGTTGTTATCCCGTGTTAAAGCCTGGCCACATCTCAGATAGTACGCCAAGTTACCGTCTTCACGAGAAGGAGAAAGGACAGGAGGTTTGAAGTTAATTTTAGAAGAAAAAAACATGGACTGAAACTCCCTGGTAAAGTCGTGTTTTTGCACGAATGAGGTCTTAATACGTGTATAACCGCTTTTTTCCTCCGGGTTCCAATCCAATTAAAGGGTAGAGATTTTTCCGATTTCCCAGGTCAAATAGTATACAGATCTGCTAGTGCCTGATATCCCTTCGTATGCACACACAAGCGCAAGACCAAATACGCGTGAACTAGATCCTGTGAGTTTGGTACATTAGAGAAACACGGACATTACAAGCATGCATCCCCAGATGGAGTATGGCTGCCTAAACGGTGAGGGGGAAGCCGGCATTACTGCCATTCAATCAAAAAAGAGTGTACTTGGAAGTTGCAGCTCACGAACCCAGAAGAAGAATGCGAATAATTTTGCAGATTGACAAAATTGTGAGTTACAAAATACATTTAGCCAAACATTCAAGTAGATGGAAAGCAGCCACATGTCAAGAACTGATAGTGTCTGGCAAAGTAAAGGAATGTTCCCATTTCTGTTAAAAAAACCACCACAAAAACAACTGGATAGATACTGATAATTTACCAGATGATTCTTGCAGAAAGAAAGGTATCTTTAACATTAAAAGAAGGATAAAAAACCCAACAACAACATTTTCCATTCTTATGAAATCTTCATAGCTGACTTTTTGCCATCAAGATCTTGAGCATTCGCTCTTCCCTGTCTGTGCGGCGTCGTTCGAGCAACGTCCCAAGGACGTGAAGCAGCGGTTTCAATGTCCAGTTGAGCGGCATCACCATAACCTGCGCTGCAGCCACAACATCGTCCGACATATACATCCCAGAGGCAGCGAGATGGCTCCCGTGGCCAATGACCAGCCACAGAATGACGTCACACACCACTAACATCATCACACGACGGGAGGTGCTGAGCTCCTTGGTTTTGCCGGGAGCGTGGACAAACGCAAGAGCGTGTCTGCGAAGATGGACATAAATCAACATCTGCCCGAGCACAACCACCCAGGAGAGAGCAACGTTGAACACGCTGAACATCCCGAAGACGAAAGCTTCGCCACGGCTTTCTTCAACGCTGAGCAGTAAGGGTGAGCACAGAGGCGTTTGCTGAAACCATTTCAAGTCAGACGACAAGGGCAGCAGGGCGGCCGCAGTACTTCCAACCCATGTTATGACGACTGCTACCTTGGCCGACTTGGCTGAGAAATGCCAAGATGTATATGGACACCAGAGAACAAGGACGCGATCTATGGTGATGAGACACACCAGCAACAGGGATAATTCTGAAGACAGAAGCCACAGCAAGCCGGCAGATGTACACAGGGCACTGCCTCTCCACGTTGTGTCTTTCAGCACGTAACTCCCTTGAAACACTGCATCTGCTATGCTGATGACCGCCATGTATACACCGTGGACACAGCCACACACAAACAGGCTGCTGACAAACAAGTTCACTGACTGCTGTCCTGAACCACCCTCTCTTGATTGCCTAGAAGTCCTGTTCAATATTATACGTGTTGCTAGCGCTGCAATATTGCCTACCAAAGACATCGAAGTTGATGTGTACCACGACAAGCGATGCACGTTTGACTTGAAGAGGTCTTCACACGACGCGATCTTGTCCTGAGGAGCCTCACACTCTCTGTTCGACAGGAACCTGTCAGGAAGATTCGCTCGACAGCACAGCTTGTAATTGTCTGAACGTACTGTGCGCAGTCTGTTCAGAGGTTTCAGCATTCCAGCCGGGAAGAGGTAAAGGGGGCATCCACGAACATCCAACACACGCAGTTTTGATACGAGGTTAAAACGAGCGGGGTTAGTCACGCTGTTAATGCCACAGCCTGACAAGTTCAGTGTCTGAAGGTTTGGAAATTGAGAGAGTACACGAGGATCAAAGCTGTGAATGTCTACATTTGAAAAGTCCAGCCTAGTTAGCTTGGAAGCAGACAGACCGTGTTTAGACTGAGAAGCAAACAAAGAGGTCAAAGGATTTGCAGACAGAAACAAAGTCTCAAGTTTGGACAGGCCTACCAAGTGAACATCTGAGACGGCTCTAATCCTGTTGCCGTTGAGATCCAGACTGTGAAGGTTTTGAAGGGTAACATTTCCAAAGTCAGTCAGATCACAGTTTGCCAGGCTGAGATGGATCAAAAGAACATTCGCTGTCAGGGCAGCAGGCTTCATCCCGCTTGCTTCTGCATCCAGAAAGCGTACCTCGGGATAGCTGTGAGCCTCAAAACTTTGCCGACAAACGAAAGAACGACCGAGGCAGACACACTCCGCAGGACACGTAGAGTTACAGAACATTTCGTCGTCCAGCTGCGGACATTGGGGCGAGCCGTCACACACGTCGTCAGGGTGGAGACAGGTGTCCAGAACGCCACGACAGCGGTAGTACCCTGGACATTCACTGCTCTTCGCGCCGCAGTCTTCTTCGTCTTCTTTCTCTGGACAATCGTTGACTCCGTTGCAGCGCAGAAACACAGGGACGCAGTACCCGATGCTCGGACACTTGAAGTATGTTTCTGGACAGCTGGTTACCGTGCTGGATAGCATCCTCACCATGTAGGAGCCACTGCCATCGATGGTAACGAGGGCTGGAGGTCTCGTGGCACTTATGGGCCTGATCACCATGCCCCCTGTCCCGCAACGGTCTTCGTCCGTCTTGTCGTGGCAGTCCGCATTGCCGTCACACTTCCCCGTCACCGGAACGCACTGTTAGACACAGAACATAATGAACTCGTTTGATGTCAGCATCGGACGCAATGCAACCAAGAGGTGGCTTGTTCTCTCCCTCTGTGTCTATCTCTCCCTCACTCTCTCTCTCTCTCTCTCTCTCTCTCTCTCTCTCTCTCTCTCTCTCTCTCTCTGTCATTGTCTCTGTCTCTTTCTCTCTGTTGCTCTCTCTCTCTCCCTCTGTTACTGCCTTAAAACAGCTGTCGGATGGTAAAGCTGAAACAAGTCAAATCTCTGTCTCTTTCTCTCTGTTGTTCTCTCTCTCTCCCTCTGTAACTGCCTCAAAACAGCTGTCGGATGGTAAAGCTGAAACAAGTCAAATCTAAGACGCTTAGATGCAAGTAAAAAACCCTCTGGTGAGAATCTTTTCAGAGAAATTCGAGAAACAGGCAGAAGAACTGTCAGTCCTAAGAAACAAAGTGACCTGTCTCGAAAAAGAAAATGTTATCATAAAATGCCAGTTGCAGGAAGCGCGCCGTGAGGTTGAATCAAAGAAGAGCTTCTCTCAAGCAGTACAAACTGTAAGTGCTGCCAATGGCAATGCCACCCGGGCCACCCGGACCACACTTCCCCCTTGCCAACTCTCTGCAACAGAGAACTGTGTGCAACAAAGCCCTCTCCCTCCTCGCTATGTTGCGAGCGCTATTCCTCCCCCCCCTCCTCTCATGTATGCTGTCCCCACCACTAACTCCTTTACCGCCCTATCCGATGACAACTCTACAACATTACAATATGTCACACGCTTTCCTTCTTTGCCACTACTAAAGCAAACGTGTGCAAGATGTAGAGGTTACATGCCGAGTCTCAGTGATTATTAAAAATAATGGTCGAAGTTAGCGGATCATGAAAAATGCGAGCTTCAGCGAGCTTTTTCATGACCGCGAACTGAGACCATTATTTTTAATAATCACTGAGACGAGGTGTGTAACCTCTTTATTCCTCCTTTCTTCAGTTATTCAAAGAAAACAGGAGTTTTTGTGCAAAGGTTTCATCGAATCCGACTCACTCAACCAGTCAACCTGCGCAGGCGATCGATTGATGCGCGGTTGTATAGTTCCGTGCAAATCATTCCATTCTGTGAACACTTCTTGTCAGTTTCCTTGTTTTGGACTAAAATCAAGTACACAGATATGCTGTTATTCTGCTGTGGCGGTAAAGGCAGGTATCGTGTGTTCTGTTTATGTTTTAGTATCGCTTAAGATAATGTTCTTTCGTCAAATGGGACCAGAAGACGAACTTTTGCACCCGTGTTCCAACGTTAATTACCGAATGAAGTTCAGTTTTCTGGGGAAAATAGTGTATGAAACCGCTTTATGTTGTTTAAATTGATGAGATGTGTGCATTTGGTTGCGTGTGATCTGTTTATAAAATGAAATATTGTTGAAAACTGACCGTCGGATTGCAGTCAGTGTTGTCGAAGAAACTGAGTTAAAAGAATGGGAACTACTCTTGTCGCTAGAGTATGAGTTACTTGCCTTGGGAATTTGCTTGTGATGAACGGTTTGTGCACAGCAGATCTAGATTCAGAAAACAACCGAACTCATGGATTTTATATGGATATTCATGTGTTCAGGCCTGTAGTTGTTAATTTAAATGCGGTATGTTTGTATTGTTTGCTCCAGAGATGTATACTTCGTACGTATAGAGCGTTCGGAACTTTTCAGTCGCAAAAGTAGTACCGAAACAGAACAGCTTCTCAACACATTGCACTATCGAGGATTCAGGCTGTTGCTGGCTCGTTATTTGTTTGGTTGCTGGGTCATTATCGAAAAATAACTAGCTCTACAAGTTTACAGAGGTAAAGAAGCAGAGGGGGGAATAAGTAGAGGTTACATGCCGAGTCTCAGTGATTATTAAAAATAATGGTCGAAGTTAGCGGATCATGAAAAATGCGAGCTTCAGCGAGCTTTTTCATGACCGCGAACTGAGACCATTATTTTTAATAATCACTGAGACGAGGTGTGTAACCTCTTTATTCCTCCTTTCTTCAGTTATTCAAAGAAAACAGGAGTTTTTGTGCAAAGGTTTCATCGAATCCGACTCACTCAACCAGTCAACCTGCGCAGGCGATCGATTGATGCGCGGTTGTATAGTTCCGTGCAAGTCATTCCATTCTGTGAACACTTCTTGTCAGTTTCCTTGTTTTGGACTAAAATCAAGTACACAGATATGCTGTTATTCTGCTGTGGCGGTAAAGGCAGGTATCGTGTGTTCTGTTTATGTTTTAGTATCGCTTAAGATAATGTTCTTTCGTCAAATGGGACCAGAAGACGAACTTTTGCACCCGTGTTCCAACGTTAATTACCGAATGAAGTTCAGTTTTCTGGGGAAAATAGTGTATGAAACCGCTTTATGTTGTTTAAATTGATGAGATGTGTGCATTTGGTTGCGTGTGATCTGTTTATAAAATGAAATATTGTTGAAAACTGACCGTCGGATTGCAGTCAGTGTTGTCGAAGAAACTGAGTTAAAAGAAGGGGAACTACTCTTGTCGCTAGAGTATGAGTTACTTGCCTTGGGAATTTGCTTGTGATGAACGGTTTGTGCACAGCAGATCTAGATTCAGAAAACAACCGAACTCATGGATTTTATATGGATATTCATGTGTTCAGGCCTGTAGTTGTTAATTTAAATGCGGTATGTTTGTATTGTTTGCTCCAGAGATGTATACTTCGTACGTATAGAGCGTTCGGAACTTTTCAGTCGCAAAAGTAGTACCGAAACAGAACAGCTTCTCAACACATTGCACTATCGAGGATTCAGGCTGTTGCTGGCTCGTTATTTGTTTGGTTGCTGGGTCATTATCGAAAAATAACTAGCTCTACAAGTTTACAGAGGTAAAGAAGCAGAGGGGGGAATAATGTATGTTACACGCTTTGGAGCATGTGCAAGAACGGATTCAAACTCGAAATCGTCCCTCCAAAAGCCCCAAAATGCACACACGACTTTTATTTCTCCTGCTGTTGTCGTGTCTTCTCTTTACAAATTCTTCAACGCTGAGAATACTGAAAACGGCATCCCAGACGACAGTACTGTTTCCATACGCGAGTTTAGCTTCCCTTAGAAAGTGGCTCGCTCAGGAGGCCTGTTAGTCTGAAACTAGAAGGACAGAGTTCTGAACATAGATGACAAAGACCCCGGAAAGAACAAACATTTCGCGGATGCAGACACAGAAAGACGTCATGAAGAATTGAATGCTTCAAAAGATACAGACTGTGACGATGACTGTGACGTCATTCACATATACCGAGACGTCATTCATAGTTGTTCGTTCACTTTCGTCAAAAAGTTGATCTCTCCACAATGGCTGCTGCTCCTGTGTTTAGGTTTATCAAGCGTGAGTACGCAAAACGTGTTTGTTCTCTCCTCTGTTGAAGCTGTGAGACATAATCGCCATTACGAGCTAGTCGTGTGACAGAGAGTTTTCTTGCACACTCGACTGCTGCTGTTTCACTCCGGCTAAAGCCGTCGTGAAACATCTACAGTCTCGTGTGCAAGAAAACTCTCTGTCACACGACTTGCTCGTAATAGCGGGTAATGTCACACGCATTCCTTCTTTGCCACTACTAAAGCAAACGTGTGCAAGATTGTATGTTACACGCTTTGATGCCAAAATGAATTATTTTGATTATGCATTTATTTCTGAAAATTTTTACCTTTACATACATTCAGTCACTACCTTAAAGGTCCTCGTCTACATTTTCTGACAGAAATTGAGATTTGACCGCTAAAATGTTTAATCCATTCACAAACACTTTCAAAAAAACACCCCCGTCCGATCAGAAAGGACGGAGCAAGTGTAGCCGTTTGAAAATTCATTGATGTATTCCATCGTAGTAGGATATCCTTATTTGGAACATAATCATAGTAGGATATCCTTATTTGGAACATAATGTAAACCGGAAGTTTTCAAAGTGCTCAACCACCCAGAATTCCTAGCGGTGAGCAGCCGCTGGCTTGACGAAAGTTCTCTGGTAAGTTCTTTTTATCAATTATGCAAACATTCTTGTCGTATACGACTTTTAAGTGGCTGCAAACAAGGCTTCATTATGCAACAAAACAGTTTCAAGCAATGTGTTTGCTCTGTTCACGTACTGTGTTCGTCATTCGTAGATTTTAAATCTTAGCCGAGTTGACGCATTTCAGGGAACCTCTCAAAAGTCAGATTTACGCTTTCAGCATTGCACATCACGGTACTTTGTTTTATGGCGGTTTACAAAGAGGCTCTGCTTAATGATTCGGTTCAGGAATTAAGGAGTCATCATTAAAATAAAGCAAAAGCATAGGTCTAACGCTAACTGAATGTTTCGAGAGGCACAGTTCCGACACAGTGACACACGTACACTGACAATGAAATCTAAAACGCTTGCAATCGATCTAAATTTGTATTTCTGCACACACAAAACATTTCGACTACAAAATAAGGATCGGAATTTAAAAAAAAAGGTATTTTCCAACAAGAGTCCTTGATTTGTGTGCTTTCATTTATAATGAGTTTACGCCGGTAGACTACTATACCCGCAACATCGATGTCAGAATCGCCATTGATTTTCCTGCAAGACTGACTAACAACTACAGATCTAACTGAATCAGTTGAATCAGACTGTTCTAGATTCTCCGGTCGAATCTTAGAATGCAGCTGGTTTTTATTTTTGTATTTCTTAGGTCTATATGTGTGTGCCGTATGTGTGTAAAATGTGCGTGTTTGTGTGTATGTGTAAAATGTGCGTGCGTATGTCTGTAGATGTGTGTGTTTGTGCGTGTGTGTGTACGTAGATGCGTGCGTGCGTGTGTCAGTGTGTGTGTGTGTGTGTGTGTGTGTGTGTGTGTGTGTGTGTGTGTGTGACATTCACGTGGTAGTACGAGTGATTGAGTGAATCGGAGTATCTGTACGTGTTTGTTTTCTTATACCTGATCATGTTTTCTTATACCTGATCATGTTTTAGACGATTCATGTATGCATTTATAGTTCTTAAAAATGCCAAACGTGTAACTCATTATACATTTGCCCCTTATGGCATAAATAAACTAACACTGTACTGTATTGCATGGTAGGTATAAGCCACGTATTTTATTCAGTTATGATTCATGTCCGTCAAGTATAACCGTTTGTCCATGTCTTTTAACAGTTTTGTTTTGTTGTTTCTTTTTTTTCTGCAAAAGCTGTCCATTTCGATACTCAGGTCGAACAAAGTACGCTTATCTCATGTCTCAACTCTGAGCTAAACATCGTCTCCACCGGTCAGAAGAGGCAGGGCAGGGCCAGCAGGTGCGGCAGTGTTACATTGTTTGTCAGCGCAATCGGGAATCAAGGACACAGAGTCCGCATGCGGACAGCAACTCAAGAAGCTGCCGCCGAAGAGTTATCGGGAAGAAAGATCCAGTCTCTTAGTCTTACAGTGAGTTTGTGTAGTTACAAATGTAATGGTTTGAAGATTTCTTCTCTCTGTTATTGCTTGAGTGCTTAGGCCAAAAAAAAAAAATAGGTGTGGTTACGGTAACATAGCCAAAAACAATAGGGTAGGTAGGTAGGCAATCACTTTTTTTTTTTTTTTTACTTTTTTTTCTAATGTGTACAAATTAAACCTACTTGACAGGGAAATAAGTGTGCGACACGGGCGCTTTCGCTTTCATTGCGTTTTTTGCACTCAGTTTTTTTATTTTTTTATTTTTTGTTTTGTTTTGACAAATGTAATAAAAAGTTATAGGATCGGCCCCTAAAAATAGGGTAGGTCGGGTTACCGTAACCACACCTATTTTTTTTTTAGGCCTTATGTTAATCTCAGTTATTCAAGTATGGGCTGTATATTGTAAATGCGTGTGTGTGCATATGAGAGAGAGAGAGAGAGAGAGAGAGAGAGAGAGAGAGAGAGAGAGAGAGAGAGAGAGAGAGGGGGGGGGGGGCGGTGGTGACACACTATACTTCCGTTTGCTGTTTAAAAGGATACTTACAAAATCGACAATCCCATCAATCAGTCGAGACACAATTTATTAACAAAGAATTTTAATTATATACCAACTTATTTAATGCATACACTCTTACATATGTATACATCTGAATGCATAAAGCACACACACACAAACATGTACAAAGTACCCCCCCCCAAAAAAAAAAAAAAAAAAAAAAAAAAAAAAAAAAACATGCCACCCATTAAAATGCTGATAACTCATGAATTACTTATGCAACTTACTTCAAATGTGGTGTACATTGGCCTGAGATATGGGATGATAATTCCACAAAGTTTCATGAATGCCGGTCAAGTGCGCATGGCTTATAATTATATCTATATGCCGCTGGTTTCATAATACTACATCTACTAAAACAGATAAAATGGATAAAAATTTGAATGCATCACATTATTTCATGACAATAGGACTTTTAACTGTGTTGGTCAGAACATGATTAACGAGATGACTGCGGGGGAGCTAGCTGGTCCTGTCCATTGCTGAGCGGCTCGCTCCCATCCCCGGTTTTGGGCATGGCCTGCAGAGGATCCTTCCCAGAGGAGCCCACTTCAAGTGCAGCCACATGTCCTTCCAGGTGTGTTTGTCACCACTACCAAGATAGGTGAAGGGAGGTTGATAACCACCCGTCAAAGACCTGTAATTACAAAAATAGTACTTAAAAATCTGAAACAGTTTGCACATTGCTGTTAATCGCCATAAGTTGTGCATGACTCGACTATGATGTGCCGTAATTATGCATTAAAATTATGATGAAAAAACAACAACCTGAAAAGTGATGGGCGTGTCAGGATAGGGCGGATAATCGTTATATGAAATCTTTAGAAATGTGTCCTGTTTCAGTTATTAATCTTTAAATGTTATAACAACATCCTGGAAATTAAGTAGAAATGGCCCAGTTAGGCTGATTTTTTGGCAAATACAGTTTGACCTTAAAAAAATGCAACCCTCAAAAATGTTAATAACTTCTACATCTGTTGACCAAATCACTTTATATCTTGGGGACATAAACTTAGGCCTATGCATGACCCTTCCACATCTTGGCAACTTTTTTTTTTTAAATAGCACAAAAGTCTGACCATTTGATCTACAAAATTGCCCCTTTGTGAAAGTGTCACAGTAGCTGAAGTTTATGTCACCCAAATATAAAGTGATTCGGTCAACAGATGTAGAAGTTATTAGCATTTTTGAGGGTTGCATTTTTGGGGGGTCACCCTGTCACCCAGTCTTCTTCAAATTGGCAAAACAACACTGCTAGGCACAACAGCTGAAACAAATCAATTTGTGTGGGCAAAAAATGAGTTGTTCTTCAATTTGAGATAATAAAAAAATTAAAAAAACAGGGTCACTCTTGCTCACACAATCAAATCTGCATCCAAATCAGTATGTGTTGTTCACATATCTTGTCTAACATGGACGCTATGGCATGCTGAGCGGTGTAGGCTAGGTGTCAATACTCTCAGCAGGCATAAAAGGCAGTTTTGAAGCCATTTTAGCGGGTAATAAGACAAAGAATGGTACATTTGAGTAACTCGCAAACGCATTGCCTTCAAACTTTCGGTGATTTGTGTTAACACATGTCGTAAAGTACACACGAAATCTCAAGTCATGTGAGGTATTAGTTCTGCTGTTATGCGACATCCCAGAAAGAGTTTTAAAAATAAAGATTGAACAGAATTTTTTTAAGAATTAGCATGCATTTAGAAAATGAAAGCTTCAATTTACCCTTAAATTTAATACAGTTTCACCAATGGCTGTTCAAAGTGCACTTGTTTAAACGCACACACACATTTTTGGAAAATGCTTTTTCAAGAGCCATTGATCAGTTAAGCGTGTTGGCAGTGAGCTTTGCTATTCGTAGGCCAACATTTGCGCTCAGCGCTCTGAATGAGTCAACTTCTTAAAAAAACTACTTTCGCGTTGAAATCCTCATACCACCCATGTCGGATAAAATATGTACATGAAATTTGAGTATGTGGCGCATCTGTCATTGTTCTTGAAGATATCAACAAATAAAATTTGTTCAATGATTCAGCAAAAACCTATCGTCAATTTAAGAACTGTTTCTGACATGACAAATAACAGCAGACCTAATGTCTCAAATTACTTGAAATTCCGAAAGTACTTTACAACATGTGTTACTGTTAGCACAACTCTCCGAAAGTTTGAAGGCAACGCGTTAGCGAGTTACTGTTAACCCGTGGTTTGTAAAAAATGTAAAAACATTTTACAAATCATGTCGAACCTAAAACCGCGATTTGTAAAAATGTAAAAATATCGCATTCCACAAAGTAATGCATGCCTTTTATTTTTGAGTCACTTGAGAAAAAGTGACTCTATGTAATCGGTCAGTGTTAGTCTGTCCGTCCGGCCGGCCGTCCGGCCGGCCGTCCGTAGACACCACCTTAACGTTGGACTTTTCTCGGAAACTATCAAAGCGATCCGGCTCATATTTTGTTTAGTCGTGACCTCCAATGACCTCTACACTTTAACGATGGTTTCGTTGACCTTTGACCTTTTTCAAGGTCACAGGTCAGCGTCAAAGGAAAAATTAGACATTTTATATCTTTGACAAAGTTCATCGGATGTGATTGAAACTTTGTAGGATTATTCTTTACATCAAAGTATTTACATCTGTAGCCTTTTACGAACGTTATCAGAAAAACAAGGGAGATAACTAGCCTTTTCTGTTCGGCAACACACAACTTAACGTTGGGCTTTTCTCGGAAACTATAAAAGTGACCGGGCTCAAATTTTATGTGAACGTGACTCCCAGTGACCTCTACACTTTGACGTCTGCTTTGGTGACCTTTGACCTTTTTCAAGGTCACAGGTATGTCTTGAAGGAAAAAAATTGAAATATCATATCTCTGAAACTATTCATCGGATTTGATTCAAACTTTATAGGATTATTCTTTACATCAAATTATTTACATCTGTATTGTGTTGTGAATAGCAATTTCTTCCTGTCCATCTGATGCCTCATATAATATTCAGAACTGCGAAAGTGACTCGATCGAGCGTTTGCTCTTCTTGTTATTAATTTTTCTTGTTTAGAGCGTCTACGCTGAGTGGTGGGGGTGGTTTTAGTTCCACATCCCATGTTGGTGCAATCCCATTTTGCCACCGTCCCATTTTTTGCCCCATCCCATTTTTTGCCCCATCCCATTTTTGCGACATTTCACAAGCCAAGCGTCGTTTTACAAACATGTCATAACAATAGCAAGACATCCCATTTTGACACTATATCCCATTTGGCCGCCATGCCGTTTCACCGCATTCCATTTCGCCCCCATCCCATTGTCGCGACATTTCACAAGCCAAGCGTCATTTTACTACCGTGTCATAACAATAGCGCGACATCCCATTTTGACACCATCCCATTTGGCCGCCATCCCATTTTTTATTTATTCTTCTTGCCAAGCCTCACTATACTACTATACTGCGTTATTCAACTAGGAAGACATGGGGCCCGGGTAGCTCAGGTGGTAGAGCACTAGACTTGTGATCGAAAGGTCGTTGGTTCGAATCCGGGCCGGGACGGACACGGGTCAACTTTATGTGCAGACCCAGAGACGGTATCCATCTCCCACCCCCGTGTCACCACAATGGCACGTTAAAGATCTTGGTCATTCTACCATAAGTGCAGATGGCTGATACCTCCTAAACACGCATACATCAAAAGTCGTGAGGGCGTAAAAACTCGAATCGTATAAACCAATTCATGTCCAATATAGGCAATTAAGACCTGACGGACAATAAGCCCCTTATAAAAAAAGGAAGACATTCCGTTTACGCCAAATCTCATTTTTGCCACAATCCAAAATGTCACGAAATAGGGATGGCGGCGAAATGGGATGACGGCATGGCGACAAAATGGAATGTGGCGCTAGTGGTATGACACGGTGGTAAAATGACACTTGGCCTGTGAAATGTCGCGAAAATGGGATGGGGGCAAAATGGGATAACGGCGAAACGGGATTGCGCCAAAAGGGGATGTGGAGCTAATGGTACATGATATGGTGGTAAAATGACACTTGGCCTGTAAAATGTCGCGAAAATGGGATGGGGGCGAAATGGGCTAACGGCGAAACGGGATTGCGCCAAAATGGGATGTGGAGCTAATGGTACATGGTATGGTGGTAAAATGACACTTGGCCTAAGAAATGTCGCCAAAATGGGATGGGGGCGAATTGGGATAACGGCGAAAGGGGACTAATAGATCCCTTGACTTTGGGGTAGTGCGACTCTGTCACTGCTACCTTTCCACTGGGAGGAAGCGACCGGAATTTCCCAACGATGGGACCTCCGAGTAATGAAAATAAAAATAAAAAATAAAAATCTTAAAATTAACAGTAACAGATTCGCGCTACCCCAAAAGTCAAGGGATTTCGTATTCGTCCCTTGACTTTGGAGTTGACAAGAAAATATCGGGCGCAAAAACGTGATTTTGTAAAAAGGTTTACCGTGATTTGTACCATTTTTTTGTCTCATTACCTGCTAATGCGGCTTTAAAAACTGCCTTTTATGCTTGCTGAGAGGATTGACACCTACACCGCTCAGCATGCCATAGCGTCCATGTTAGACGAGATATGTGAACAAAACTTACTGATTTGGATGCAAATTTGATTGCTTTGTCTAAGAACATGCTAAACATGTTTTGTTTTAGCAGTTCTGATTCGTTGTCAATTTTAACGCGGGAACCTTGATTTTGCGAATTTGATTTTGGGGTGTGTTTGTGTTGTAGGCTTCACTGTAACGACACTACGTCGTGTAAACTCAATCTGTTTTCTGAATAAGTTAGGGGCATAAAAGGCCTTTCCAGTCATATAATTGGTTTTACGATAAACGGCCTCATCATAAAGATCTGCCCTCAAACGCATCTGTACAGTTTTTTTATGACGAGTAGTGTAGAACAATCACCATCTTGCACATCTGATCGCAAGATTATGCATCCCCGAAAAATTCTGCTATGTCTCCGGCGCATCAGTATCTGTCCGAAGTGTTTGAAAACAACTAATTACAACACACACACCCCCCCCCCCCTTCCCACCTCCACCACCACCATCCCCCCTTCCCACCCAAGAAAAAAAAAAGAAGAAAAGAATAAACACATTGATAAATACAAGGAGAAGGGCAGAATTAATTTACTTTTTTTTTCAATTGTTTTTGATAACAAATCTATTGCTTCTAGGTCATCATTATCAGGCCGATGATTAAACCAAAGCTTAGTCACGGAAATGCATATATGGACTAAAAATGACGTGTTTTTTCTTGCAGCCCCCCCCCCGGACAATGGCTTGGACACTTATGACTTCATCCTGAATCGGCAGAGCAGCGATGTATTCTTACATGGATGCCATGGACGCCTTCCACCTAGCGGGCACACAGATGGTTCACAAATCTACCCACTTGTATATTGCATACCTACCCCCTCACTCTCAACCATTGCTCCTTCAGTTCTGTAGTAAAACAGGGCGATCATTTCTGAAAATATTGTAAGACATTAGCTTCTTTACTTCTGCAGCTGCATCAAAACACACACACACACACACACACACACACACTTGATACCGATGCCACATTTCAAGTAATCGGGCTGCATGTATATTTGTTGTCTTCTGACACGGCTATGCATGCTAAAGTCCACAATCAGAATGGCAGGAGCTATTGGAAAACCCGTTTTCTTTTTTTTTGCATTTTACGGTAAATACATTTTTGTCTTTGATCTTCAGGCTTCCATAACAGTTCTCTAAATGTCTTGAGAATACGCCTGAAACGTTACATGAACCAAAACAACAACCGAAAAACAAACGCTGTGCATAGGGAACACAAATATCGATGATAATCTGCTAATAATTTAGCAGGGAGTATCACCCGGGACATTATTTATTATTCTGAATAGATCAACATTCATATATGCATCAAGTGTACTAATTGATCCTGCTAAATAGTTGTATTTGTTTGTGACTGATGCACTTTTTATTCACTTTGCACATGTATCACGTAAGACAAATCAAGGGAGGTAATTTTGCTCGGATTAGATGGTTCCCTCCCCTGATAACAAAAGCACACAAATTAATTTCCCCCCCTTCTCGTATGTGTTATTCAGACGTTTTGTTGGTTTTTGTTGAATATTGATGTGAAAGGTTCAGTCCTTCCCGACTAAACTATTCGATTTACAGTCTCAGAACAGACCAGGCCTGAAAAGACCATCGCTAAACACATCAACTAATCAGCCTGGGTGCAGTTTGTGATTGTTTTTTATTGACTGATTTGTGAACGAACTCAAGCAGGAATCTGTGATGATAACACATCAAAATAAATTATCACTTTGCACATGAAGCATCCAGGTTGTCGAATCTAAGTCTTTATTCATGTACAATCTTGTCTAAATCTGAGATGGTGAGCCAAAAGTTTTCATGGGAACGACTGTGCCTTTCTGTGTCTCTCAATTTTTACACCACTTGCTACTCATGATTGCATGAACAGGCAAGATGTGGATATCGTGGTTTTAATGATACATTCGGACATACAAATGGTTACCGCTGTTTTCTTAGATACGTGTGATCTCTCTTTTTCCCCTGGTCCTTTCTTTTTCATGTTATTTAGCCTGAAGTTTGTTGCAACTATTGGTCCGCTTGCATTTGTTGTTATAGTAATTGTGGATATGTTATTTAATTTGTCTGTGTTCCCTTATTATGTTGTCACTGTCAGCTTGATGAATAAAGGCTATGAGAAAAATAAAATGTTACCTTTCACTATTAGCTATTATACTAAATATTTCTGATACCTTGACCAAATACGATGTTTATTTTTGCGTGTTCTCGTTTTTTCAGAGCGAACACACACACACACACACACACACACACACACACACACACACACACACACACACACACACACACACACACACACACACACAGTCTCTCTTTCTTTCTTTCTCTTTCTCTCTCTCTCTCTCTCTCTGTCTTTCTCTCTCTCTCTCCCACCCACACACACACACACGTACACGTATACACACACACACACACACAGTTTCAATGTTAAAAACTTGAAACAGTATTCCTGTAGCATCGATGAAGGTTGTGTACAGGAACATCATAAAAGCTTGCTTACAAACGGACTCGCTGTAATCGAATAAAACAGCTTTCGAATAAAATAGCTTACCGTTGCTTGCTAAAACTGCGGCTTCCTTGTCCACATTCCTGGCGCACAGATCTGCAATGTGCAACGTTACTGTTGAATACACACAATTTATGTTGAAGTCAGAGGGCACAGACAGACATATACCCACCCACCCCCCCCCCCCCCCCCTACACACACACACACACACACGCGCGCGCGTGCGCGCGCGACTGCGTGAAGATCAAGATGCACGTCACTTTATCATTTAATCACACAATGTAAAAACGTGGTGGTTAAAACTGAATAGTATCATGAATCTCCGAAGAGAATTTTATTTTTTCAACAGTCGTTCATGTAAGGCACACGCAGATTGAATGTAGCTGAAGCCATACCGTAAAAACTAAGAACAGATCTTTAAGATTCTAAAAAAAATGTGACATTTTAGTTCTATTCATCTGGATGAGCTTGATCTGTCCATAGATGACGAGTTAGCGATACCGTCTGTATAGATCTATGATCTGTCCGAAGTAGAATCGGCCACTGAAAATGCAACTCCCCCCTCCCTTTCCCACGACACACACCACGACACGACACTAGCTGAGAAAAGGAAAAAGTGTGGAGGAATACATAATGTAAAAACCAAATCTAAAAGTAAGCCCGGTTTAAGATTTCAAACCGCCTTTGAGTTTGAGTATGAAATGTTCGGACGCGCCCTTTCAGCCTACAGTGAAATGGTAATCATGTACGTACAAGCTTTGTTTCAGAACTGTGAAACGTAATAACAAGGTTTGAATTCAAATATACAAGTAAAGTTAATGGAAGATCAAAGTAAAGGTTGGGTGTAATGTCAACAATTATACTTACATTCCGTTTCAGCATGCTCTTCCACAGGAAAAACTCCCAGGGCTTTGTCCTGCTTGCGATTTTGCCAAAAGTACTTTGAGCACACCCCCGACGTAACTTTCAATGAGCATCATAGTGTTTTTGCCACTTGCCGGTTGAATTTGGCGCCTAATTCCAACTTCGCTGCATCTCGGGGTTGTTTCTGGTTCCCCAAATGTACACATTCAGACCTATGCCGCCCTGATCGATCACAATTTTGCTTTTTACGTAACTGGCGCAAGATGGCAGACATCTTTGGACCATAAATGACTCTTTGCGCATGCGCCGCGAATAATTTGATTGGTCGATATTTTTAGGCAGAGCACATGGTCTCAGAAAACAGAAAAGTAAACATTGGAAGCGTGAGTCACGCTCCCAAAAAATAGAAACTTTTTTTACATATATGTTTTTTTCTGTAACTTTTTGCCCCATGGTTCATTCATCATCTGAAATAACTTTTTAGCGAAATCTAACCATACGATTATTGGAAAAAAGTCAAAATGTAGACGACCACCTTTAAACACTTTTGTTTTCAGTATTCATTTCAAGTGATCACGAACGTAGAAAAATGGGTATCAAAGCGTTGTTACATTTTGTTGTGCATTCTGAATAGTGTGCCAACAGGCCTTGGTCAGTCAATCACGTTTTATCTGTGTACTAAGTGTTTCACGGTAAAAGAATAACACCAACCCCGTTCTCCTGTATATAACTGAAAGCCACATTTTCTTCTTCATTCAATTTCTGTTTTCAAAAGCTTCGTCAACTTTCCACTTACACGACACGGTCCCTTTACCAAGCTTCAATGAAGAACCCTGAATACGAAAGGTCAAAACAAAACAATAGGTACTACTTTCACTATCGTCGTCTGCAACGAAAACCGAAAATGGTGAAACGCTTTGCTACGTACACAGAGGACGAAATTGCAAAGAAAAGATCGAACCTTACACCTGTGACTAGGAAAAGTTGCATAGACAGTTCCGTGCGGATCTTACCACGTATCAACTTACATCCGATGCTCAGAACCTACAGATGGGTGACGCTTTGGCGATTGAGGCTTCGTCTTCAGCTCTAACACGCACGCAGACAGTCAGGCAGGTCTAATCTGCACCAGCGGTGATGGAAGGTTTGGATTTAGAAACACTCGAATGTTACTTCGACAAGATAAACGAACCGAAAGACGAAAGTGTGCCCCAAATTCGGAAAATATTCTTTCAAAACTGCACTGTAAACAACATCAACATCACTGTGAGAAAAAGAACAATCCAAACACAACCAGTTCCCCTGTGGAACATTTCGGGTGGACTTTCCCACGACCTGACCTACAAAAATTCTCCGTGTTCGTTCGCGCTTTGCATTCAATCTGTGTTAGTGCGCGCGTGTGTTTGTGTGTTTAGCTTTCGTTGGTTTGTGCTGTTTGGTTAAAAAAAAAGTTTATTTTTTTCATTTAAAGATTCAGAAACGTTGGTTGATACTTTGTTAAATGCATTCAACCAGAAAAAGACACGAAACGAATTGGATCTATCTTCTGCGCGCATGCGTGTGTACGGTATGTGTGAAAAGGCAATTGTGTTGTCAGTCTGGTTTTGTGCCTGTTATTTCGTCCACAAAAACTCATTTATATCTTTCTATGCCTTTCTATGTGAGACATAATCGCCATTACGAGCTAGTCGTGTGACAGAGAGTTTTCTTGCACACTCGACTGTGAAACATCTTCAGTCTGGTGTGCAAGAAAACTCTCTGTCACACGACTAGCTCGTAATAGCGGGTAATGTCTTTCAACAGTGTGTCAACAGAGTGTCCAGTTAGATTGCGTACATGCATAGTCATCGTATCACGAATTTTGTTTTACTACGAATTACTTGGGATGCGCCGCATCGACTTCTAGCATGCATGTCACCTGCTCCAGGCATGGTCACGCGATGGTCAGGCGCACCATATACGCATGCGCCGCGTCGACTAGTGGACGATCATAGTATTTCTTTTATATATATATTTTTTTTTTTTCTCTTTTCTTTTTTTTGCTTTTTTTTCTCTCTCTCTTTTTTTCCCCCTCTTTTCTCTCTCATCTCTTCTCTTCTTTCTCTCTCCTCTCTTTATTTTGTGTTGAGTGAGTCTTTATTTTGTTCTCTCTCTCTCTTTTTTTTCTCTCTCTTCTTTTTATGTATTTTGTATCTTCTCTTTTTGCTTGAACCCGACGCTTGTTCCTTCTCCCAGTATGCACCCACGCCGCCCCGTCCCAGCACTCACCGCAACATCCGCCCCCGAACTTCGTTCTGCCGCCAGACTTTTTGTCGAATCAATGAGCCCCCAGTGTTGGTCAGACACCTGGGCACCCTCACCAATTTTACAGACACTCCAGGGAAGGATATCAGGACGCTGCGGTAGGCTACCCTCGGAAGATGACACTGCACTGCTGCTGAGTCACTTCGATGGTGTTCAGTATTGGTCCTGTTCCTGGCCAGGGACACAGGCACCGCTACCTACTAAGCCCTCTACTTACGACACTGACTGTTAAGTCGCGGAGCCAGACTGAGTGAGCGTCTCCTCAGAGAGCAGACCGCCACTGCGTCCCTCCGTCGACCCCCCTGGAGCATACCAGGCTGGCAACAGAATACTCAGGGATGGCTGGAACAGGAACACTGGGACCAAGGTCACCATGAAAGCCCTCAGAAGAAAGGGTCACAAGAATCGAGACAAGTTTGTTCAATCGCATTCGTGAAGTGAATGACACTCGGCTGTGTGATCCCAGCCTTCCCATTGGAACTTTTGCACTTCCACTCTGGGTAGGAGCCGATCGATGCTCGAAAAAACCCACGCACCCCTTATGGGATTCGAACCACGATCTCCCGGCCCGCTGTCCGATGCGCTAACCACTGCGCCACGGGGGCCGGTACGATCATAGTATTGACTGAGGCGCATGCACCAAAGTTCCATGAGGCGCATGCACGGCGCAGGTGTATGGTGCATGCGCGGCGCATGGGCGGCGCACCCAAAATGTTTACTGGGCAGTGATGTCCACTTGAAAAAGTAAGACTCTCTCTATCGTCGCTCGGCCAAACTCATCGTAAAGGATAATGCATCAACAGATATGAAATTAAAAATGCTTAACTTTCTTCCACTGGAAAAGCATCTCAAGTTAGGCAAAGCCATTTTCATGCATAAATTGTATTACGGTAAAGTGCCGATTTACATTACATCATTATTTAATAAAGCTACCCACAGATATGGGTCGGTCAACTTGATCCAACCGATTCCACGAATTGACCTGTATAAAACCAGTCTTGCTTTTTCGGGTACTTCAGTTTGAAATTCGCTTCCATCATCCTTTAAGCACTTAAAGTCATTAAAAAGTTTTTAAACATGTGTTAAAAACCACTAAATGTCTGAGTAGTGTAACGCCTTTTGATTTGCCACACTTAGTATTACGTCAAAGATATGCTGTGCATTGTATGTTCTGAACATATTTTTGTTGTACTATTGCTACATGTTTGATTGCTACCAGCTTGTATTTATAATTACCTGCACAGTATGCATTTGATTTTATGAATAACCACATATGTATGCTCTTCATGCTTCATCTTCATCATCATCATTATCATCATCATCATCGTCATCATCATCATCATCATCGTCATCTTTATTATCACGTGCTGAAGTTTTCCGACCTCCTTTTGTTGGTTAACTTTTTAACTTTTTAATGTTTTAATTTTTTAATTATATAATTGTGTGTCTATGCGTCTCAAGGACAGATTGTAAGAAAAGGCGTAGCCTTAAATCTGAATCCTTGTTAAATAAAGTTCAATTCAATTCTCTCTGTTTCTCTCCTCCTCTCTCTCTTGTATCTCTCCTTCTCTCTTATCTATATACATAAGATATATATATATATATATATATATATATATATGGGCTGCCACTTGAAATTCTTTGTTTGGCTTTTCTTTTCCTTGATTTTGTTATATATATAATTATATCTTTCTCTCGCTGTGCTCTGGCCGTTCTGATAACAAAAATGGGGATGGTTTTGAGAACGTCAGACTATGGTACCCTTCATAAAAAAAACTAGGCAGATGCGTTTGAGGGCAGATCTTTTTGATGAGGCCGTTTATTGTAAAACCAATTATATGACTGAAAGGGCCATTCATTCCCCTACCTTATTCAGAAAAACAGATTGGGTTTACATGAGGTGGTGTCTATACTGTGGAACCTACAACACAGACACCCCCCAAAAAAAAATTCAAATTCGCAAAATCAAGGCATCTGCATAGTTTTTTGTATGACGGGTTGTATAGAAGAAAAACAATCATAATGAGACATCCATCTAAACTTATATTGACAAGGGCCCCCTACGCTTTGATTCAAGCTCCTGTGATCAAGACAACCATCAGTTCAGTGTTCACCTCGACCGCCATCGCGTTCTCGCACAACAACAACAATCTGGTTGAAGTAATAAAACAAGTGAATTATATCCCCCAAAAAGTCAATGATGCCACTAGATTGTAAGCTCGGAAGTTACAACGCTGAAATTTAACATTACCAAATATGCAAATAATGTATGACTACCTGATGACTCCTACACTGGAACTGCCAGGTGACATTACACGGAGGGTAAACACAGAAGTCCTCGTCGCTGTTGTCCAGGCAGTCCTGACGGTGGTCACACACAAACGTGTAGGGCACGTGGTCCGCGCCATTTGCGCACGTGAACGACGGCGGAAGTGACGTCATATTCAAATCGCACGAACTGTACGACGGGAGAGCCCAGGATTCTCTGCGGCTACTGAAGCCAATGTCGTCCGCTGCAAAGCAGGCGCTCGACGGGTCGCAGGCCAGAAAACTGTGCACAAGATGGCTTCGAGGACAAACTACAAACGAATCTGAATCAGTTCGGTTTTGAAGCGTTGTCAGGGCCACCTCAGTGAACTGTGGCAGAGGTGGCCGGACGGTTGTAGTCATCGTCTGTCCACTTTCAGCCATTGGCTTCTGGCACAAGGTGTAGCTCCACATGTTGAGGGCTATGAGGCAGGACCCCATCCTGACGTGTCCTACCTTTTTTCCCCAGGAGCCATCTTTTACAGTCAGCACTCCGCACTGAGGAGGGCTGACATCCGGTATGAAATCTAAGTAGTATGCTACGGTGCTGTCTTGCCATTGCATAATTTTCCTGTACCTGAAATCGCGATAGACAAAAGACATAGTTGACACAGGTGGGATACGAAAACTACTCTAATACTTTTCGATGTCAAGTTTTCAGGCATTGAGATTAAATCGTAACGTTCGGGAAAAAATAACAAGTCGCGCAAGGCAAAATTACTACATTTAGTCAAGCTGTGGAACTCACAGAATGAAACTGAACGGACTGCATTTTTTCACAATGACCGTAGTCCGCCGCTAGTGCAAAAGGCAGTGAAAGTGACGAGCCTGTACATGTTTAGCGCCGTAGCGGTTGCGCTGTGCTGCATAGCACGCTTTACTGTACCTCTCTTCGTATGAACTTTCTGAGAGTGTTTTTAATCCAAACATATCATATCTATATGTTTTTGGAATCAGGAACCGACAAGGAATAAGATAAAACTTTTTAAAACGATTTCGGAAATTTAATTTTAATCATAATTTTTATATTTTTAATTTTCAGAGCTTGTTTTTAATCCGAATGTAACATATTTATATGTTTTTGGAATCAGAACATGATGAAGAATAAAATAAAAGTAATTTTGGATCGTTTTATAAAAAAGGTTTTAATTACAATTTTCAGATTTTTAATGACCAAACTCATCCTTTAATTTTTAAGCCTACATGCTCAAATGCAGTACCGAAGTCCGGCCTTTGTCGAAGATTGCTTGGCCAAAATTTCAATCAATTTGATTGAAAAATGAAGGTGTGACAGTGCCGCCTCAACTTTTACAAAAAGCCGGATATGACGTCATAAAAGACATTTATCAAAAAAATGGAAAAAACATCTGGGGATATCATACCCAGGAACTCTCATGTAAAATTTCATAAAGATCGGTCCAGTAGTTTACTCTGAATCGCTCTACACACACACACACGCACAGACACACACACACATACATACACACACACACACATACACCACGACCCTCGTCTCGATTCCCCCTCTATGTTAAAACATTTAGTCATAACTTGACTAAATGTAAAAATGAAAAGAGAGATTGGCTTTAGCAAAGCAAAGGCTCAGCTTGACAGTTCCCCCTTCCTCTTGTCCCTCTGTTTACTATACCCCTCAAACCCACCCCCGCCTCTTTTTTTGTTCTCGCCCCCACCCCCCCTCTCCGCGGCTGCTGCTCTAGGACATGAATACTCCGTGAAGTACATACAGTCTAATGGTTTATCTGACTGACGCTCAGCGCTGCTGCAAGTTGGAACCAGAGTGGAACTGCTGTTTGATACGGCATGATTGACTGACGCTCAGCGCTGCTGCAAGATGGAGCCAGAGTGGAACTGCTGTTTGATACGGCATGATTGACTGACGCTCAGCGCTGCTGCAAGTTGGAGCCAGAGTGGAACTGCTGTTTGATACGGCATGATTGGCTGACGCTCAGCGCTGCTGCAAGTTGGAGCCAGAGTGGAACTGCTGTTTGATACGGCATGATTGACTGACGCTGAGCGCTGCTGCAAGTTGGAGCCAGAATGGAACTGCTGTTTGATACGGCATGATTGACTAACGCTGAGCGCTGCTGCAAGTTGGAGCCAGAGTGGAACTGCTGTTTGATACGGCATGACTGACTGACGCTCAGCGCTGCTGCAAGTTGGAGCCAGAGTGGAACTGCTGTTTGATACGGCATGATTGACTGACGCTCAGCGCTGCTGCAAGTTGGAGCCAGAGTGGAACTGCTGTTTGATACGGCATGATTGACTAACGCAAAGGCTAATCATTGACTTGTTATGCAATTGTAACCCAGGGTACTTCAATGCCACTTGCAGTACACAGAGACATAGCTTCTGGAAGCGGTCAAGCAGGACCATCAGCTTTGGCAAATTGTCGGTTTGTTTGACTGGTCTGACAGACCAAACTTTCACGTGAACAAACCGAACTCTCACGTGAACAAAGCAAACCTTCAAATGGATATTTAACGCTAACATCAAAACGGATGTCCACCATTTTGATCTCCTTGTAGGCATCCTTCTCCCCCTGATCCTCCTTATCCTCATCACCATCATCATCATCATCATCATCATCGTCATCATCATCGTCATCATCATCGTCATCATCATCATCGTCATCGTCGTCGTCGTCGTCGTCGTCATTCCCTTCGTCGTTGCCGTCATCGTCACCGCTTTCAGCAATATCACGACACACTTCGATCACAACCTTACATGAGAGGAAGCTTGGAAGACGAGGTGGTGAGTCCCACGTAGAAACGTATGTCCTTGTACCAGTCTAAACGCAATTGCATTATCACCGACGTCATCTTCTCGGGGTGGTTCAGCGAAGCGAGACGCCCTCCTTGAGAAGCGCACCAGGCGCTGGCATTGAACCAGGTGTTGGAGGAAACACCTGTCGGGGAGAGAAAAAAACACCTGCCCGCCACTGCCACACCTGAGTGATCGCAGGGGGTGTAGGGACAGGAGGATTCATCTTCGCCGCCAGCGCACTCTGTCTTGAGGTTGCAGAGGAGGTGGGGTTTGAAGTCCTGGTAGACGGGTGATGAGCAGTTCCACAGGCCACGGGAAACTTTCTCAGGTGCCGCGGAAATCTGAAAACAAATGTCTCTTTTCTTCCCCTTGTAGCCAAGTGGCGTACCCCGTCTCTTTGTGTGTGTTTTCTCCTGCCCGACCCAGTTGCCTCCCCTGTCTATCGCTATACCCTCTGTGTGTGTGTGTGCTATTTACATTGGGTTTACCTTTAAATATTGCCCTTTGTGCTAGGAAATCCCTATCTTAAAATGGTGAGAAGCAGCAGAGTAACCTCCAACCATCAGTGCCTAATGAGTGACTAAATAATACCTGGTTGTCGTTGTGCACTGTACTTTATTGTTGTAAACCGGTCGAAGAAGTGTGTTTACTATCGTAGAGTAGACTCTTAACCGGATTCATTTCTAATCTATCTTATCCCAGATTTAGGTGGTAGGATCCCATAACTTTCCCTGTTTAGCTAGTATTATGTATCAGCTTTGTAACTGCTTGTAATAAGCCTTATCCGGTGTGTAACACAGACAAGGCTCTGTGCATCTTTACCCAGCCAGCATGATTCTGCATGACGCATGCGTTATTTCTGCGTTTTTCATGCGGGGATGCGTACGGCCTCATGACACCTTCGCTTCGCGCGCGTTACTTTTCGCCAACTTTTACGCAGATTGTCGCATTCGAAACGACTTCACCACGCAGTGTATAGCACGCATGGATTTGAAAAAGGTGATTGCAATTATTGTTTTTCCTAATTTTATACCGTGTGTATATGCTTGTTCTTCATAAAATAATTTATTATATTTTATGTTATTAAAAAATATTTACTTTTACATTTTGGTTATGAAAAGTTATTCTTCAAAAACGTTTTTTTTTTTTTAGAAAAGAAATTGCATAAAATTAAAAACTTTCAATCCGTTATTTTTCAGTTTATCTTAAGACAGTTTCGGTTAAAAAAAATACATTTAAAAGTGTAATAAAATATTTTTATTGTATGTAATGGTTTTCCCATTTAATTTTTATTTTATTTTGTTATTACTAACATTTATTTGTTTAATTGTTATCCTGATTATTTTTATCTTAAATTAAATATAATGATTATTTTAATTTGTATTATCATTATAATTGTTTTAGCATGTATTATCATTATTGTAATGGGGATTTGGTATTGTTGTAGGAATCAACTTTCCACAAAATAATTTCATGGAAAAATCTAGGCAAAGCATAATAACATTATTATATGAACAGAAAAGATAACTGAAATATATATGAACACCCATAACAAACAGATAAAAACATTACAAAAATTCAGATTAAACAAAAAAATGTAAACTAAAGTAACTTTGAAACTAATTATCTACTCAAAATAAAGGAAGATAATGGTTACAAAAAATTGGTTCTCAGCATTTTTTCATTTTATTTTATTTTGCTGTGGGAGAAAATCTATAGATGAAAGTTCAATCCCAGGGGAGACACTTATCCTGACTGCAAAGAGCAATTTATTGAAGTTATTTCCCTTGTCTGTCAGAGCTACTTCAATTTCTAACTTCCTGTTGGGCAAGAAGTCTGTCAATCCACATTGTATCGGCGTTTTTTTGCTTTTTCTTCTTATTGACTTGTATTTTTAACTTGCTTATTGGATGCAAGGTAATCTTATCCTTCTCTCTGAAATGAAGATTGACTTCTTTCAAGAATAGGTAAGTTGATCAACTGAAGGAAAGATTTGGGAATTTGAATTTTTGATAGCTCGCGGCCTTCGGCTTGATGGCAGAGAGAGTTTCTCACACTTTGATTTTTTTTCGCCGTTACACTGTTATATATATATTAATTCATGGTTGTTTTGTCTGAAAGATGAATGAATGAACTAACTTTTCCAAAAACATAAAGTTGATTGATGCAGTGGTTTGTTTTTAAGCAGTTGTGGAAGAGTGAAAATGCCATCCGAATCCCGATTCGCGGGTCGCATACGGCACCATAAAAACTGAATTTAGCAGTGGAATATTCTGTGTCGGAGTCTCGGAAAAGAGAAAAATTACCCTTGTTCCCGAGGCATGCATAGACTAGAGAGGCAGGTAGAGGCTGTGTCAGTGTGTGCAGTGATAAAGTTGAATAACAGATATTTTTTTTGAAAGAAAAATAAAAAATACTTCACAGAGAAAATAAATTTACTAATTTAGTGAAATTGAGATGCTTATATTTAATAATTAATATTCCAGTTTGATGTTTGCGTGTTACTGTTAGGTTTGGGAATCAATGTGATCCGATTTAACTTCCAAGTATTTATTTTTTCAGAAAGCTTTGAGTATGACGGTGCTCACTGCTTCAGTGCTTGTTTGAACTGAAGGTGAAGAAAGCTGAGATGGACAGTGACCTTAACACCGCCACCGATGCCAGTAACTCAGATTGTCGTTCCGTCCCGGCGAGGTGAAGATGAACAGGTATGGCTCAATGGCAATGTTAACGTTCTTAATGTTGTTACTGTATATAATATAACATGTATACAAGAAATTAATAAAACCAGCAATGAGTGTCTCATTCAGAGTCATTGATAGTGACAGCGTCTTTTTGTTCTGTGACTTTGGCTTATTTTGTGTTTTATTCTTTTAATTATGACCAGATGTGTCAAAAAAATTCAGCTGATCTCTTTTACTGTTTTAGTGAAACAAATGTATTGTTTCCAGTAAAGGGGAAAAAATAGGGTGGGGGCGGTTGGTCGATTTTATTTTTAGATTTAATTTTGTATTTTTTTTAATAGTTTTTTTTATGTTTGTTTTTAATTAACACAGGCATCTCATTGATAAGAACGTGTGAACTGTGTCCGCGGGATGCCAGAGAAGAGTAATGTTTCTTCCAAAGTCTGCAAAATTGAATTTAAAATTTAACCTTTTTGATGAATATTTTTGAATTAATGAATGAATGCAAAAAGTTCTAGTGTTTGGAGGAAAACATAAGGTCAGTTTCACTTTTAACAAGGATTTTTAGTGTGTGTTTGTTCTTTTGTCTAAAAAAAAAAAAGAAAAGAAATCTGCTTGAAGTAAATACACACACAAATGTTCATCTCCAACTTTCTTTCTTTATTTGGTGTTTAACGTCGTTTTCAACCGTTCAAGGTTATATCGCGACGGAGGGAAGGGGGGTGATGGGATAGAGCCACTTGTTAATTGTCTCTTGTTCACAAAAGCACTAATCAAAAAATTGCTCCAGGGGCTTGCAACGTAGTACAATGTATTACCTTACTGGGAGAATGCAAGTTTCCAGTACAAAGGACTTAACATTTCTTACATACTGCTTGACTAAAATCTGTACAAACATTGACTATATTCTATACAAGAAACGCTTAACAAGGGTAAAAGGAGAAACAGAATCCGTTAGTCGCCTCTTACGACATGCTGGGGAGCATCGGGTAAATTCTTCCCCCTAACCCGCGGGGGGTCATCTCCAACTGCTGAGTCCCTTGTCATAAAGTGCGTTTAGTGTGAAATAAATGACATTACTTTCATTATACGTGTTCTGCCCTATTGCACTGTCTCTACCCTTTTCACACCACACACTTCAAACAACAGAAACTGGGAGGATACAGGCTTATTATTTCCTCAACCAAAACAAACATAATTCTTCACTTCAATACAACAATATGAATCCACGTCTCCAACACACAACTCACACAATCTTATAGCATTCACTCAATGCATATAAATACATATTATCAAGATACTTTCTCAAAGATAGATTATAGCCCAAGATAAGGTGCTGACAGACACTCACGAGTTCGAATCACGGCTCACTGCATGTCGTCAGTTTCACTTCCTTGTGTCGCTGAATCCTCGTAGAATAATGAATTCCCAAAAACTCTCATTGTAGATGCCAACACACACCTTTCACGACAAAGATGATGAATTCCCAGAATTCACCTTATAGATGCCAACACACACCTTTCACGTTTCTCCCCGAGAAACCCTTCCGCCATTAGCGAAAACAACCGTCGTCAGCTACGACCGGCAATGATGAAGACTCCCCTCGTCTAGTCATCTGCGCCGATGTGGTCCCTTGCTCGCCACCATCGTCCCGCGCTTCTCCGTGTAAGGTCCGTCCCTCGTACACGCCATGGAAAACCCCTCATGGAAACTCCTAAAGAATTTAACCAAGTCTTAATACAACATTCTCTAAATCCATCTCTTCTTCCAAACGTTCATGTATCAACTCATACATTCTCGTTCATTCTACGTTCACATTCCGTCCACATTCAATATCCAAGCTAATACTTAATCTATGAATAACACTGCCATACAAAGCGTCACCGTCTTAAACATAACAGAAATGCGTAACATTTATGTTCAAGAAATTCCCCAAGAAAAACCGTGATACAATTACATCAAGAATTCTCTTAAAACTTCACACTAGAGAGTTAACCTTTACATTGCAGCTATGTAATCAAACTTCAATAATATACAACATAGTAAATCATTTACCTTAAGAGACCCGTCTCTTGAAAGAGTGAGTTTGTCCCCGACAAACTTGACACCCGCTTAGACACCTTGCTCGGTCGAGCCTCTACAGCGTTGTGACGATATCAAACCAAAACCAGCTACATGTCTCATACTCGTAAACACAGCTCATCTCAAGCTAAAGCCAGATTCACGTGTAACGCACAAAACCCGTGCATAACGCTGCTACAGTCACATACACATAGCTTCAACATTTAGGGAGGTTAAAAACACGACGGCCTACATAACCCAAATCACATACCCACATCTTTGTGACATCCCTACATCTTTTTTACCCCATCAAATGCCACTCTGTATGCCCCTTTAAATTCCTCATCTTCTCCTGAATCCAAAAATAGAGAGATGTCAAGTTTACTTTGAACATTTGCTCAGATTGGTTTTTAGTGCTGATGATTTCTTTTCAGGCCGACAGATTGTCTAAAATATGTATTGCTTCATGTACATGACTTTTTATATTTAGTCAAGTTTTGACTAAATATTTTAACATCGAGGGGGAATCGAAACGAGGGTCGTGGTGTATGTGCGTGTGTGCGTGTGTGTGTGTGTGTGTGTAGAGCGATTCAGACTAAACTACTGTCCCGATCTTTATGAAATTTGACATGAGAGTTCCGGGGTATGAAATCCCCGAACGTTTTTTTCATTTTTTTGATAAATGTCTTTGATGACGTCATATCCGGCTTTTCGTGAAAGTTGAGGCGGCACTGTCACGCCCTCATTTTTAAACCAAATTGGTTGAAATTTTGGTCAAGTAATCTTCGACGAAGCTCGGACTTCGTTATTGCATTTCAGCGTGGTGGCTTAAAAATTAATTAATGACTTTGGTCATTAAAAATCGGAAAATTGTAAAAAAAAAATTTTTTTATAAAACGATCCAAATTTACGTTAATCTTATTCTCCATCATTTGCTGATTCCAAAAACATATAAATATGTTATATTCGGATTAAAAACAAGCTCTGAAAATTAAATATATAAAAATTATTATCAAAATTAAATTGTCCAAATCAATTTAAAAACACTTTCATCTTATTCCTTGTCGGTTCCTGATTCCAAAAACATATAGATATGATATGTTTGGATTAAAAACACGCTCAGAAAGTTAAAACAAAGAGAGGTACAGAAAAGCGTGCTATCCTTCTTAGCGCAACTACTACCCCGCTCTTCTTGTCAATTTCACTGCCTTTGCCATGAGCGGTGGCCTGACGATGCTACGAGTAAAATGGCATTGCGTTTCATTCTGTGAGTTCGACAGCTACTTGACTAAATATTGTATTTTCGCCTTACGCGACTTGTTGTTCTTCTTTTCTTCTATTCAGCGGACACAAGACTACGAGCAGAGCAGAGCGGCAAGATGAACATCAGTTCTTGCTGCTGGAGAAGGTTCTACAGGAGCATATGGACCTGATGCGACTAATTTAGTAATTGGTCGCCAAAGAATCATGGTGGAGCCAGAGCCTTTGCTACTGTTCGATGGAGTCATCTTTTTACTGTTGAGTGTGGAAGATGTTGAAGGCACATGATGGATCTGTCGAAGGAGTGATCAGTGGTACTGGTAGGTGGCTTTGAATGCTATTGTTAAAGCAGACCAGTCATGCCTGTGCTTTTTTCCCCAGATAACTGTAGCAAGATCTTGTGAGTGTGACATGTTATTGTTAGACGCTCTTTAGGCTTTAAATGTTACTTTGAGTGTGTGCTTTTTGGAGGATGCCAGATGTCATCATGGTTCACGGGTGTATCTTAAGAGGGCCGTCACACATGCGACTGAGTCGCGCGATTTACCCTGTCACACAGCCGACTCAGTCGTAGAAAACAGCTACGACAAGTCTGCGACTCAGTCTTATGCGATTCCCTCGTAGCTTTGAGGTTTAGAACATGTTCTATTCCTGCGATCCAGTCGTCGGTCAATCGCAGGGGCAGAGCCAACAGAGCCAATCAGAACGCGTTGTTGCGGCCTTGACGCCGTGACGTAAAATAATGGCGAACAGTGGCGTACAGCGTCTCTTCGTCGATTCAAAACTTTTTGGAAGAACAGTTTTTTACTCAGATCTATATATATAAAGGAGACGTTTTAGGCGTGTACAGCGGTCGGGAAACATTAATTGCAGCTGTCTGGAACTTTATTTCTTGCAAAGGCGTAATGCCGAAAGGAATTCGATGGGTTAAAACCAGAACCATCTAACTGGATTTCCACCATTTTGAGAAATGGCCACTTGAAGATTTCAACCCCTTAAAACAAATAGTAAACACAGGATTGTAGCCCTCATATTTTACACACTTGACTTAGAGGTAACACTGGTCATGCACACTAGTAATCAATTTAATTGAACAACTTTTTCATATGCAAAAAAGGTATAATTTGTTCTGCTTCCAGAATACACTCCTGCTCTTTTCTCAGTTCTGGAGCTAGAAAAGCCCAGTGTACCATAGCTGCTTCTGACTTCCACACAGACCCCACTGTGGCCTGTGCTACAGCAGTCAGAAGCAGCCTCCTCACACATAGCATGTTCTGCTTCCAAGCAAAGCTTATACTGTACATTAGTTCAAATCGTTTTTCAAAGTTTATTACCGTCATAAACAAACAAATGTCAAGTCACTTGCAAAAATATCATCAAGGACTCATGTATTCATTCATTGTGTGGCCTAATGAACGCAACACGCATAAATAAAAATTAAATTGCCGGTACTTTTCATAGCGAAAAAAAAACCACAACACACACACAAAACTCTCTCTGAAATCATTACACTTTTTTTTTTATTGTGTTTTTCAAGAAATCCCAACGGTAATCTTATGTTGTATCAGCTCATATCGTTTTGCGTTACGCACAAAAACTACAAACCCAATAACACTAACAACAAACCAAACGAACAAAGCAGCAAACAAGCAAGCAAACAAACGAATAAACACAAGGCTGAAGGCGCATTTTAACCACACAATGCAAATGGTAACAAAATCACGAGCTTTAGATCCTGACTGCATGCTCTGTTCATTATCAAGAAAACAAATTGGCATTCTTACCTTTTGTTGTACTTTCCTCTTCACAAAAATGTTGTGCAGAAAGGTCGAAATAAATAATACACATTTTGCACTTTTAACAGTCGACCTCCTGTACTGCTTTTGTCTTAGCCGTTTGACCAGTTATTCCTGTGTAAAATTCATCTCTGAGTGTCTTCGCTTTTCGAACACACCTTTTCTCGTAGTCCCGGGTTGCAGAGTCTTTAAGTTCGGCTGAACTTCTTCTCATGAGGTGTCACATAGGATGCTTCCTTCATCGATGACAGAATTTTCTTTGTTGGGGTTCCATAAACAGATGGAAGAGATGCTGTGGTAGTTTCACCTTAACCGGGAGCAGTGTCTGACGATATATACTACAAGCTGATGTGAATACACCTACAGGGTAACAGAAACTGTGGAAGCACACACAGGAGAAAGATGTACGTACAGGAGTTGGGTAGCTTGATTCATTTTTGAGGGGTGGAATCACAATCAGCAAGTATTTGAGTTGGTGCATGACTCGAACAGGAGGATAACCCCCATTCACCATGTTCTCAAAAGGATCTTCGATTGAAGAAACAGCACAATCGTCATATTTTGGGGTAGATTTTGCCAATGGAGACGCATCAAAGTCATCAGGTTTCACTTTTAGCATTGGCAGAAAGGAGATTATGCAACCGTAATCCGTGAATCCGAAGGACAGTCTCCTGAAATGCATGGTGCTTCTTACTTGCCTGGACGGCCTGATGATTCATCTCCTTTCAAACAGCGTCTGCAAAAGACATGGATACTATGAATGTTATCTCCTTTGAACAGGCAATTACTACATGTACTTCTATTTTAAAATTATTAACCGATAATTAAAAAAAAAAAGGTAATTGCCTCCGTATTATCGCTTCTGCGTTAAAACTTTGGATAATTTTCGTGTTTCTATTCACACAAACAAATGAAACATTAGTACTTGATTACACTCTGACCACTCATGCTCATCAGCTTGACATTGTGATAACCTCTGAATAACAAAATATATTAGAGTCAATTAAACTGACAAAATCCATCAACCAAATCATTCATTTATCCATCTTTACAAGCATACACAAATACTGTAAACACTCACTTACATTTTTTAATTTTTTAACAAACACTAAAGAGCTGCATGGATACACTACAACATTAAGGCATGAGCACATGCACACACCGTCACACACAAACACACACTGACACAAACAAACACACACGCGCGCAAGAACATTCACGCTGAAACAAACACATTTACCTGCCTGTGTTTTACAATTAGGAAAACAAAACACAAAAAGCTAGGAATCAGTTTGCAGATACAGGATTTAGACTGAATCAGAAGGTTAATCCCCTATATATTTTAAAAAGGAATCTGAATTTCAGCTTTTATGGTCTGTTCAAATGGGGAAAAAACATAATACATGAAGATACTCACTTGAATCTGTGTCCTGACTCGAGCAACAGCCAAATTGACTGTACAGCAGATGTAAAAATGGCAGAGAGCTGTTCTCTGTTCAAGTGTTTTCAGAAAATGGACCATCCTTTTGTCAGTTTAGCACACCCCCCTCCCCCCACCCCACCCCACCCCCTTGCACCCACTTTACCACCAACCCCCCTCCCCGGCCCCGACCCCCTTATTACCACCCTCCTCCCTCAATATCAAGGGACTGCAATCTTTCCTAATTCATTCTTCATACACTCTTTATCACAGGAAAGTTAATTGTGTTTAAACCCTGTACATCCGGAGTCAGGAATTTGGATACTGACACTTGACAGGTGTCACTGACCTGTTTTAGTTCCCACAGTCTATCAAATTCCTTTTTCTGTCGACAGCAGACTCTACTACTGCTAGTTACACTATTCTGTGTGCTGGAGGAAATCCTACACCACACAGAAAGGGTCAAGACCAGATACCACTACCGCGAATGTGCGCTTATCTGGCTGCGCTGAAAACAGGAAAAGTGACTGTGACACAGCAAGCAGAAGAGGTCAGGTGACGATGGCTGCATCTGGCTCGCAGTGAAACACTCCCCTTTCCCCACAGGCCTCAGTAGCAGAACAGACTAAACTGAACTTAGCACGTTCTGCTTCCAACCTGGATGGAGTTAGAGGGTTCTGCTTCCAAGATGAGCAGGAGAAATGCTTGGAGCCAGAACAAATTATGACTTATAAATACGCAATTATGCAAGATTTTCAAGAATCCTTCACAGAAAGTGAGAATCATGTTACCATAAGTCAAATAACTATAAAGTTGCAAAACATGTTATTTGGAGGTAATTGGTTCTGGTTTTAGCCCATCGAATTTTTCAGAAAGGTAGAGCGATGTTCGAACATATTTAGCGTCTGCTCTCGCAAAGCGCGCTTGCCGTGTTCACTGTGACACGTCACTTCCGCCCCGCTCGCGTAGAGTTATCGTTCGTCAGTCGTTCGTCTATCGTTCATAGTGTGACGGGTCATGGCCTACGATGTGATGTGCGATCGGCCAAATAGGACTGAATCGCGACGACTGAATCGCAACGACTGAGTCGCCTGTATGACCGCCCCATAACTGTTCATTAGTTCTCAGTCATGACCAGTTACCCGTTATCCTGGGAATTCATGCAAGGTTTATGCGTATTGGTCACATTTGTGAATTTAACCAACACATGTTGATGATAAAAATATGCTTATGGGGACGCACTATGCTTATGGGGACGCACAATGATGGGCCTCTTTTTCTTATGTGGGGTGCAGAAAATGCATGCACCACTTTGTTTTCTGTGAGCATTGCATCTGTGAGAAATAATGCAAATATTGCTCTGTGGCCAGAGCTGCCATCTGCTACATTTTCAGGGATGTAACAGAAATTGCTACGCTGTTTCCTCAAGTTCAAAATTGCAAGTACCACACTCAAGCAAATAATCACAAACATGCAACAGTGCCTTCTTGTGAGTTCTGATTCTCACTTCGTGTAGGCGTCGGATTATGGGTCAGAACAAAATTGTCCACACTGAATAGTATCACCGTTGACGCTCTCTTATGGGGATAACTATACATGTTTGTGCTTTCCAAATGAAGATTTGTGAGATAGTATTGAATGATTGACCGAGTTGCTTGTTTATGCTTAAATATGTGCCTAAGGTTCACAGCCATATGTCAGGGTCAAATGTCCTTCATTTTTATTCAATTGTTTTCAATTATTGGAAAGTTTGTTAGGGTTAATATTATTTTTGATCAAATGAACACTTGACCTTTGTTTTCATTAATAAAATGTTGTTTGTTTAAGTGAGAGTGTGTAATTTTTAAAGCAATTTTGTGGCCTGCGTGAGATTTCGTAAAGTGGAGGTGTCGACTGCGTGAGATTGCGTAAAGTAGTTGTGAGAGTGCGTAAAGTAGTCGTGTCAACTTCGTGGGAGTGCGTAAAACAATTGTGACATCTGCGTGGAGAGTGCGTAAAGCAATTGTAACATCTGCGTGGAGAGTGCGTAAAGTAGTTGTGTCACCTGCGTGAGTGCGTAAAGCAATCGTGACGTATGCGTGAGAGCGCATACTTAGTCTTCATGTTGCATAAGTGTGCGCTGGGGACGCGTATGGTCTTCGTTATCTGAGGGAAAACGAATTCGTCACGCACTGATTTCGATTTGCAAAAACGCGCGGGTATCGAGTGCGTCTTTTGCAGTTGGAACGCATTATTTGGCGACTGCGAGGCGCATTCGCTGCGCATACTTTTGCTGGCTGGGTAACGATCCCTATCATTGGGCAGGAATTTTAAGTAGAACACCCCCCGTTGGCTAAAACCGGATAGCCTCCCTATTGGCTTATCGCCACAGGAAGTCGGCCGTGGCCACTGTCTTTAAACACTTTCAACTCAAAGCCTTGACGTTCCCCACACAAGGCTTTGAAAACGAACGGATAAGGGGCGTAACTCCTTAGTCATATTACAGTTGAAAATTCAAAGCGGGTCGGCTTCACTCAATTTCTTGGCATCAGAGGCTTGACATAAATTAGGAAAACAAATGGCTGGACCCATCAAGGACCAACTAAAACGCTGTAGGGCAGAATTAATATTTTGATGGTATTTTTGAACGTTCTCAGCGTCACTGCAGGAAGTGGCGTTCTCAGCGTGCAGAATGTGAGCGTCAAGTCCCTTTGTATCAACAACGAAAATCTTTGCATCTTTGAATGAATCGAAACGCACGAGTGGTAAGTCTCGTGCGTTTCGATTCATTCAAAGATGCAAAGATTTTCGTTGTCGAACCTCTCCCCAAATTTGTCGTGAACCGGTCTAGCTGTGTAGTTTGGCGCGAAGGTTGTAATCGGTCGACTTGTGGTTTTAAATTCCGAGACCCGCTGTGCTTTGTGTTTCGCGACTTAACGTCAGCAGCAGATTTTGTGTTTGCGTTTCAAGTGTGCTCACTGAGGAGAATCTGTAAGTAACTAAATGCTTTATTCATTCCTTATGCTTTATTCTTATGTTTCATTTGATGCTATGATGTTTGCATATGTACATTTTGCCGCTGATTTGGTCCCGGGCGATGTCCGACCGGTCTCGCGGCAGAGTTGATGACGCCATTTTGATCTACCGGAGAGATGTGTTTTCTAGATCCGTTTCTAATTACTTTCATGATTTGGCGCTGAAATTGAGCGTTAATAACTTTTAATATTTGATGACCAGTTGTTCTAAAGTTGTTTTAGAGTCTTGTGAATTAAAGACTCGTAAGATTGGCAAGTAAGGCAGACTCGTTCTCATAAGTTTTGTTTCGCTGAGAAAAGCCTGTCTCACAATATTTTATGTCGAGTAGACCTATGTTAGATCTCCTTTTACAATGACAGTTTTATAACGATGAAGTCCGGTAAGGTAAGTCGAACCTTTCTCAGATTTCGGGTTTTCGATGAGAAGGGATTTGAATACTTTGCTTAACGGAATTCCGCTTCGTAGCCAGTTTTGTTGAGGAACAAAGAGTTTCCCAGTT
This sequence comes from Littorina saxatilis, assembly GCF_037325665.1. Taxonomy (NCBI): domain Eukaryota; kingdom Metazoa; phylum Mollusca; class Gastropoda; order Littorinimorpha; family Littorinidae; genus Littorina; species Littorina saxatilis. The sequence continues at coordinate 74,460,279 of NC_090247.1, forward strand.
TTCGCTTCGCTGAGGATCGTCCTTTGTTTCCAGCACTGTAACCGTAACTTTGTAAAGGCGAACTCTACAGCAACATGACATGCTTTATGAAGTTTTGTGATGCATTACTTTTCATGTGTTCAATCCTGTTGCTGCATTTCAAGCCGTATGTGGTTGACGGTTGATTGGCTGATGTAAGATTGTAGTGCCCGCCATTTTTGACCGGCGTCCCCCGTGTAATGTCAGAGCGCCCCCCTTCCCCTCTTCCTCTGTTCGGTATGTCTCTTTTCCCCGCCATTTCAGTTTGGAGAAAACACCTAAGCATAACTTGTACACATGCACATGGCTTACCTTCCCTGCTCATTTTCCCAGTTAAGAATTTATTCAATCAACAGCCATTGCCGGATAACATCTGAAGCTATATAACTACTTGTTCATACCTAAAGCAACCTGGGTGTTGGTTGTTATTCAGACTAAATGTGTCAGCCTGATTCTCTCTCTCCCTGTCCTTTGTCAGGCTTTGTGTCAGCCACTGTCAATATGTATTCTTTCCTGTGTCACTCACATGCATTTTCATACATTGATATTTTGCTAGTCTTCATTTGTATTTCCCTTTTACTTGTTCATAATCTTATGAATTTTGATTATCATTCCTTTGATGAATTCAGGCATGAGAATGATAGAGATCTTCTGAGGTAAGATCTCAGACAAAAGGAAGATACTGTCTACAGGCTGATGCACATTTTTAACTATCAATTCACATGTTACACTTTAAAAGGCGGTTGCCTGCAGAAGAACGTTGCGACTGATAAAACTGAACATTGTATGCAGTCGCATAGGTGCATAACAGACTTTTAATTTAAAGCGTTATGATTTAGTCACGCTTCCCTGTAAAGTAATAGACTGTTGTCTAACGCTTCATTTTGAAGCATGGGAGCGCGCGCATGCCTGAGTTATGTTTCTTATTCTTGTCGTTATTATTCAACTCGATGAACATGTGTCTTCATGGCAATGAACATGCTTAATAATAACAATTATTTTGCAGTTGCGGTTCATGCAGTTGGTTAATTTATGTAAAGCATTTTCCAATGCAAAGCTTAGGTCTAAGGGAAGATGTTGGTTACTTCCCTTGACATTAGCTGTTGTGGAGTTGTTTAACTCACTGTGGATTTTCTTTCAGAGAATGCTGTGTCTGCAGGATTTTGGCTGAATTGTTACTTGTCTATATTTGTCATGATTATTTTGACAAATGATACATTCATTGGTTTATGCTTTGTATTATGTCATGTGTGACTTAGAAGGCATGTTGTTTATAATTGTATTTTCTTTTCTTTTTAGTGCCTTCTTCTTTACACTGCTTTCTGGTTTGCACCAGAAATTTTGGTTGCTACCAGAATAATTACCTTTTTAATTACACTGCTTTCTGGTTTGCACCAGAAGTACACATATTGTTTCTGGTCTTACCTACATATATTGTGTCTGGTTCTATTGTTGTTTCTAGCTGATTCTGGTACTGGTAAATACCAAGATTCATAATTTCTAGTTCTGGTCTAAGGGAAAGTCGCCAATCCCGGAACAGTCGGCTAACTTGGAACACCTCAATATGCGGTCAACGGGAAACAATTCATGAAATTTTTTTGAGCAGAAATGTCTAGTGACCCCTCCCGATGTGATTGCAAAAAGAAAAATGGCAACTGCGGCAAAACCAAAGAAGAGGTACGTTTTTTTAACTTTTCTCCCTTCTTCTTCTTATTTCTATTGTCTAGAATTCGTTTTATCACTCTTTATCTATATACGTTCACATAAAATGTTGATTGCTATTACAAACCTACATCAATGTGTTACACTATGAACGGGGAAAAAAGATTGGAAACGTCACATGTATCCTACAGCTAAAGTCGAAATCAATGCAGGTGCCATGCGGCTATGCTGGAACACATATAGAGGCAAACATGGAACAGTGTTCCAGCTTTGACGCATTCTGTTCCATCTTACCCTCATCAAACGATAAAGTGAACACTGGTGTTTTTAGTCCGTGGCAGGCTAATTGCCCCCTGGATAATTGTTCCCCGACAACTGCCCCCCCCCCCCCCTAATAGGACAATTGCCCCCGGACACCTGCCCCCCCCCCCCCCCCACCGAGGGAGGACAACTGCCCCCCGGACACCTGCCCCCCAATTTTTTTCTCACCACTCTTCGTGCAAGTTTTTGCAAAAGCCGTTCACTTCAATAAGAGTGTGTTTGTGTGTGTGTGTGTGTGTGTGTGTGTGTGTGTGTGTGTGTGTGTGTGTGTGTGTGTGTGTGTGTGTGTGTGTGTGTGTGTGAGTGTGTTTGCTGGTGTAAATGCGGGCATAAGTGTGGGCGTGCAAGTGTCTGTGTCGGTTTGTCTGTGTGTATGTCTGTCAGTTTGTCTTTGTCTGGGTGTTTACAGTATTTATGTGTATGTCTGTCAGTACTGTTGTCCGGGGGGGGGGGGGGTGGGGGGAGGGGGGCAGTTGTCCGGGGGGCATTTAGCATAGAACCGTTTTAGTCACGTACTCAATTCTCTTTTCAGTTTTATTGTATTTTTTCCTTCTATACCTTTTATTGAATGGTTGATTGATTTGTTTTACGGTATTTTGGGACCCGGACGGTGGCTACCCGAAGAAATGGGCTGCGCGTTGTCGGCTGTCAGAAACGGGGAAATGGGTTTGCGTTGCGCATCAAGAACATTTGGTGTTCCTGTCACGACTTTTATGCTGCGAAATATCTTGGTACTGCTTCTTGTGTGGCACCAACACCCCTTTGAACATTATACAGTGCCAGCAGTATACACACGGCATTGATCACACGAGGACTGCACTGAAAGTAGAAAACAAAAGGACATTGAGTGAAAACTCGTTTCTTAGCTTCTTTTTTCATGTTTTACAAAAACAGTTTTTTTTATCCGATTTGTTTAGACCTAGCCCTTATTTATATTTTTTCACATTTGAGGCATTAATTGTTATCAAATTTACTATTTCTTTGGTAAAAATCCAATGTTATGTGGAAAAACAGACATTTAAATAAGATGGCTAAATCAAAATGTTATGACGTATGAATTTATCTTGTGTGTGTGGCAATGTGTAATTGTGTGCGTGTGATTGAGAGTGTGTGGGTGTATATATGTGTGTGTGAGACACAGACAGAGCTAGAAAGAGAGTCAGTGTGTTTTTGCATGTGTTCCGAGTTTGACAACACAGTGTTCCACTTTACACACCCATGCGTCCAACCTGGAACAAATGCAGAAATTTTTATAATGGTCAGTTTGATGAGTTGTGTGACTTTTATTTTATCTTATGTTGTTCGTTTGTTTACTGATAGAGTCTAGTATGTGACAATATAAAAAACGCTTTGCAATAATAATTTTTTTGTCTGGTACGGCTGTTTCTCCTTAACTGTTCCAGGTTTAGCGACTTTCCCATATATCAGAGTTCTGTTCATTGTTTCTAATTTATAACTTTGTTTCTGGTTGCTACCAGATTTAGCTAAACTGGTTTGAAATATTTCTGATTTAGATAAGCTACCTGAGTGGTTATTCTTAGTTACATTTTGCTTTAAAAAAGATAAGTTAAGATAAGTTAAAGCAACCTCTGTCTTCGGTGTCTTAATTGTATGCTCCTCTGCCTGTGCTATAATTATATCCTTTTCCTTCCACCCGACATTCCCACACCCTCATAATAGGCAATTAAGATATGTTGTCGACTCATATATTAACATCTTCCTAAATTGAGCCTGAAACCGACTTCACGAAGATTGGGCCTCAATAAATCATCATATAACCATACAAGAGTAAAAGAACGCAATAAAAAGCATAACAACGGGAAACAGGTTCACCGGCAAAGATCCCATTGTATATAAAATGATACAACAGTTCCCTGATCGCTTCCTTGGCATACTGCTAAATTTGTTTTAAGCCTGTTGGGAAAGCAACACAATTCCTAATGCCTCGAGAGAAGCGCGCGCTGGTGATAGCAATTCCAAAAGACGGAAAACCAAAGCAGCTAGCGTCTAGTTACAGGCCCATATCTCTCACACCCCATTAAGAATAGGCTAGAAAACTATTTTGAGAAACACGGAATTATCCCCACCTGCCAGGCCGGCTTCAGAAAGTCCAGGTCCTGTACATATAACATTGTTAAACTAGCCGCCCACATACAAACACAACTTGAGCAAGAAATAAAACCATGTTTGCCACCTTTTTTGACATTAAACGTGCCTACGACTCAGTCTGGCATACCATATTGTTGGACAAATTGAAAAACATAGGTATTTCAGGAAGAATGTATAACTTGGTAAAGGAGTTTATAAACGAAAGAACGCTAGAAGTTGGAGTAGGCAGTGAAGTATCCACAGCACACACACTCAGGGTAGTGTCGTTGCCCCGACATTGTTCAGCATCATGCTGCATGACATTCACAAAGCAAGGACGGATGGAACAGTGATTTCACTGTATACGGACGATCTGGCTCTGTGATCACACCACAAACCAAGAGAAACTCAACACAGAACCAACCAAAAGAGATATCAAAACGCAGTGGATACAATAGTCAATTATTTGTTCACAAGCGGCTTTAAAATCAACGCCAAAAAGACAACATTTATGATTCAGGTTGTCACAAGAAAGAAGGTTCACGTAAACTCCACAATTTCCGTCAACAACACACCCCTCGAGCCTAAAAAACAAGTCAAATTCCTTGGCGTGACCTTCACCCCAAACCTAACATGGGGACCACATATTAGGAACCTTGTCAGCTATCCCCAAAAGCACTAAGTCTCCTCAAAGTGTTAAAACGAGAGACCTGGGCCTCAAATAAAGACAGCCTGCTTCACATTACAAAAGCCATAATACGATCCCGTTTAACGTTTGGTAAAGGAGCATTCTTTGCTGCATCAAAATCGGAGCTAAAATTATTGGAGAGAGCCACAATGGCTGCACTCAAAATCATCTTTGATCTCCCAAAGCATTCTATAAACAAACTAGTGTATCAAGAGGCTGGCTGGCTGCCCCTCGATGAAGGGAGAAGACTCAAATTGGCCCAGTATGTATCAAGAGCCAGTACCATTGATAATACTGTGAACGAAGAGCTCACTGCTGATTTTGACACAATAACCTCGGCCCCTTATCAAAACCTGAAAAAAGAAAAACTCTCAAAATATACGAAGCGACGATCCCATATGTTCAACCCATATTTCAAGAAAGTGAGGTAAACCCAAGTAGGATGGTCCAAGTTCCCGTTCACCCTTTTCCCTTTCGGAACCTACCATCATCATCCCTGATCATGATCTGGGCGTAACAAAGAAAGATAACACTGTACTTCTTCTTCTTCTTCTTCTGCTTCTGCTTCTGCTTCTTCTTCTTCTTCTTCTTCTGCTTCTGCTTTCTTCTTCTTCTTCTTCTTCTTCTTCTTCTTCTTCTTCTTTCTTCTTTCTTCTTTCTTCTTCTTCTTCTTCTTCTTCTTCTTCTTCTTCTTCTTCTTCTTCTTCTTCTTCTTCTTCTTCATTCATGGGCTTAGACTCCCACGTTCACTCATGTTTTTAGCACGAGTGGATTTTTACGTGTATGACCGTTTTTACCCCGCCATTTAGGCAGCATACGCCGATTTCGGGGGAAACCCTGTACTTGTCTCATCACTGGTAAGAGAAATAATTTGCAACAGTTACAGAGATCACATACAAATATTTACCGACGGCTCAAAACAAAACGATGACCATGCTGGCTGTGCTTTGGTCATACCTGACCTCAAAATAACCACAACAATTACACTGAACAAGGATGTCTCCATATTTACTGCAGAAATATACGCCATCTTAAGAGCATGCAACTATAAGAAACCGGGAAGAGCTTCAGGCAGAAATATTGTTCCTCTGTCACCAAATCACTGCTTCTGGAACAGAACTGACCCTTATGTTCATCCCCTCACACACAGGGATCAGAGGCAATGATATGGCTGACAGAGCAGCAAACGAGGCAGTCACAGAGCAAGCAGCAACTCATGACATGAAATTAACAAAGATGGAAGCCAAACACAAAATGGCCAAAGTTGCCTGGCGACACTGGGAAACAGAATTCATTCAACTAAAATGTCCAGCACAACACAAAACACAGTTGAATTGTGGTATGTCCTTTAGGTTGATGGATGCGCGTACTCCGTGTCAAAGCCTTGAAGGATCTGATTGTGCTGACATGCTGGGTTACAGGAGATGGGAGGCTGTTTTATACTGTGTTACCTGGTGGAAGGAAAATAAGACTCTGAATTTGTAGTCGACGTCGATGTAACGGCTGGTCTTTCTTCTTTTAAAATGCACGTGAAACACGCTGGTGTTGAGTAGGACAGGACCAGGCTTGACTGTTCTGTCTTGACAAACACGCCACACCTGCAACATCGATCATTATGCCAGTTTCTGGCTGGCTGGCTGGCTCCAAATCAAACAAGCACACACACACACACACACACACACACGCAAGCGCGCACGCACACACGCGCGCAGACACACACACACACACATGCGCGCACACACACACACACACACACACACACACACACACACACACACACACACACACAGAAAGAAAGAGAGCTCAGAGTACTTGCTAGTGCATACATGTTTACCTAGTTCCGCACGTTGAGAACATTTCAAACATAACTCAGAAATAAAATTACTGCGACATTTTTAAACTGATATCAAAATAAACAAAATACTCTGTGTCAGACCATACTTTCTATGCCCTAAAAGGCTGCGTTTAACTGGGCTCTCTAACTAAACTTAGCAAACAAATTACTGCGACATTTTTAGTACCCATATCAAAATACAGCCGCATTCGCCTAATCGAAACACGCTTTTGCAAAAAACTCGGATATCTGAAACCAAAACCAATTCCCCGTCAGACTCCCTCTTTGTAAGACTATTTCTAATTTGGATAAGCCAAACTTTGTCAAAAAAATAGCTAACTCAAACACGGACATCTCAAACGTGATTTTGACAGATAAGACAAACTCTAAACAGTGTCGGAGAGACATTTTTTTTAATTTTTCCTTGAAAAACACGTCAGGAAGATAAACATATTTCGTCACGGCTATAATTATCCTACGGAAACGAACACGTCACCAGTTTTTGAGTATGCGGGGAAACTGATGACGTGTGCCACATTGACCAAGAAATACACGTGTTACGTGATGCGACGTTGAAATCCTTGCGGCTGCCAGCATGTTCCAAACAACTGTTGCAGTGTTCAAAAACGAGTGGCTCTCATACAAACCTCTTTTTCCAATCGAAGGAAGAGATCTTTGTGAATAGCAAATCTACCTGAAGAATGTATGTGCTCATTTTGAGCGAGTGGTGAAAATCAAACCTCAATAAAAATGCAGCGAAACAAAACACTTGCCTACAATCTATGTTTACGGAGATTTGATCTTGATTTATGACCACAGAGACAAATTGTCTTATTTTGTTTCTTTTCTTTCTTTAATGGAGAGGGTTTCATTAAACATTACTTGGAATCCTTTTAACAAAAGCGTAATTGCTTGTGGAATCTTTGGCCCTTTGTTTTTGAGATGTGTCACTGTTTTCACCATTTATTTTTACAGTTGGCTTTGAGGTATTAGTAAAGGTCCACTGAAGAAAGCACTTGTAGTTTGTCACTGTTTTGATCTTATTCGTTTAAACACACACACACACACACACACACACACACACACACACACACACACCACGCACAGAGAGAGAGAGAGAGAGAGAGAGAGAGAGAAAGAGAGAGAGAGAGAGAGAAAGAGAGAGAGAGAGAGAGAGAAACATTCCAAGTGATTTTTCAACTTATCCTGAAAAAAACTCGCTCAAGCCGAATTGCAGGGTAATTTCTGGGGAAAGGTTTGGCTTATCCGAACTCGGATATGCACAAACTCGGATAAGCGAAACGATGTTTCCTTCCCCGGGCGAGTTCGGCTTAAGCGTGTTTGACTGTATACAAAATATTCCGTGTCATTCCATACTTTATATGCCCTAAAAGGCATTTAACTTGGCAGTCTGGTACACTTTTCGGATTAAAACCATCTTTCACAGGGGTTAGCCCTAACCCTAACCCTAACCAGGAGAAAAGATTCCGTACAACTCTCGCTTACTCTATTACACATGTCGTATGCATAAAGAGCGATTACTTCCGTTTGGTTATTCGATATCTTAACATCGCTCTGCCTCAATCTGTTTAAGATCCAAACCCAAACCGATTAAAGCATTTAAAGAAGAGGGCTCAAAATGGCCGCGCCTATAGTTCGGTACTTTTGCGACTATTTACTTGATTGAAAGTAACAGACTTATTGTCAGATGGAAACTATGCATTATTACGATTACATAACCACTCTGCAGCAGCGTGCGCGTGTTGACTTGCTGTATCACTTGAACAAACTGACCGTGTTGTTTCTGGAGCCAGCGTGGAGCGACAGGTAATTGCTGCAGTCCTTTACCGTTGGCCGGATGGCAACGTACGCTATGCTAATCATCGTCACGTGACCCTTGGGCACGCCCACTTGTGTCCAGCTGTCCACGGAGGGTTGAACAGCTTTAATAATAGCAGGGTCAAACTTGTAGGACTCGATGTAGCCTGCAACTCAAGCAATGATGAAGTAGGATAAGCAGCATACGTACGATATGATAAGACACTTGGGATAAACTAGCCCCCCCCCCCCAAAAAAACAAAAAAAAACCAACAACACACACACACACACACAAAAACAAAGGTTTCAGCGACAACGTGTGATCGATGATAATAACAGGGACATTAAGGATTTCCTGATTTAAAAAAAACCAAACAAACAACGAAACCACAACAACTTTGCAGTTAGTAGCAGGTAAACCCGAAGTTTTCTCTAACCCACCGAACTCTGACATGGATTACAGGATCTTTCTCGTGCGCGCTTAGTGTTGTGCTTGCGTGTACGTACACACTAAAGGGGATAAGGCACTAGAGGGTCTGCACATAAGTTGACAGATTGAAACAATCTCCACCCTTAACCTTTAGGCGCTGCCTGGTTTCGAACCCCGAACCCCGAACCCACCATACCGAACGCTGGATTCGCTTGCAAACTACTGACTTCGTGTTGTTATCGCATGAGGGAGAGTACTAACTTTCTGTGCAACTAGAATTATTGTGACAATTGTAGTTTGAACTATACATCAGGTAAACGTGACTTCTCCGACACAAAATATGCTGGTTTATTGTTCCTTCAAGAGCCCCAGTAACGTCAATCGTCATTCGCATGGAATACTAGGCTACAATTTGACCAAGGTTTCGTGTTACGTCATAGCGTGCATCAATGATCGAGGCTCTCAGTGTTTCGGGTTGTAGAAAAAATATAGTGCGTGTGTGTGTCCGCGCGTGTGTGTATGATGTTATTTTATAGTGCAATGTGTTATTCATTGATATGTGTGTGATTGCACTGAAAATAATGTTATGGTTTTTTTCTTGCAATGATTGTACAGCGCTTTGAGCAGGGTTAGACCCTGGATATACGCGCTATATATATATTATGCATTGTTATTATTATTAGTTTAAAAATGTTTATTGGGTCGGAAAATGCGATGTCAGTTTGACGTGTGCGGAGCTCTGTTGATCTCACCCAGGAATTCAGAAACATAGCGGAGATGGTTCTTTGCGAAGGGCCGCCTGGGAATAGTTCGCATGCTCAGCCTCAATGTGAACGGAGCGCTCAAGTTTCCTACAGTGATGGTGGTCTCTACTTGCTTCAAGTATGAGCTGTAACTCGTCACATGTTCTAACCCGGGTGCAATCCATCTTTCGCAGCCGTCCCAGGTTTGCGATTTAAAAAAATAACCTTGAACGTTGACCTTATTGTCGGTCACACAGGACTGTTCCAGAACCAGGACAGAAAAGGTCAAGCCAGAAAGACGCCTTTGCATGATGATTGTGCACGTGG